>NW_020194518.1:0-181684 GCF_002865645.1 Hyaloscypha bicolor E | reverse complement strand
CCACGCACTCCACCACCCACTCACACCACGCACTCCACGCACACCACGCACTCCACGCACTCCACTCCACTCCAGACTTATGGGGGAGGGGGAGGGGGAGGGGGGTTGCGCAGCGACCGAAAGACAGACAGGTACGGGTAACGTTGAGGGTGACGTTGACGTTGACGTTGACGTTGACGTTGACGGACCCCCGGACCCCGTGCCGTAAGACTCTAAACGCATGGGCACGACCTCTCAGACCTACCTCTACCCTGGGGGACCTTAGGCTTAGACTGACGGGCTCGACCGGGGGCGGCCGGGGGAGGGGAGGGGAGGGGAAGGGGGGGTTCACACTCCACTCCCCACTTCACTCCCCAGGTTGGCCTCAAACACGCGCGCAATTAGACGAATGCAAGCAGGCCTGCACCGCTAACACTAACAGCGGGCCCTAGCGCACAGTCGCTGCCATACCGAGTACCTGAAGCGGAACTGTGGAACGGCTGTGAAAGCCGTCGCCGTCTCCAGCTCCACGACAACTGACGACTGGCGACTGGCGATTGACGACTGACGCCTGACGGCGCTCACGTCCACCTCGTTTGTCGCTCCTCGCTCGTGTCGCTGGAGAGTCGTCCGACCCATCGTGTCAGCAGTAGCTGCTGCTGCTGCTGCTGCCGAGCAAATCGACTGCCCCTGTTCCTCACGACGCGGTCCTGCGCTTCTGTTCCCAACTTCCCACCAAGAGGCTGCTGTCCCCACGCCCACCATGTCCGAGGCGACTCAGGCGACCGACCCTGGTCTCGTCAAACCGTTTGGTACCCTACTACCGAACCTCCAGCAAGTACTCCGTACAGTATGTGAGCCCTGACTCCCTGAGGCCTTGAACCTCACGTCCTACAAGGATGGCTCTCCTCCCTCCCTCGGTGCTGCTTCTTGATCATCCTGGAACGGTTAAGCCTCCCCCCCCCCCCCCCCCCCCCGCGTGTGCTCTTTTTCCCCCCGGAACGGTTACCCCCCCCCCCCCCCCCCCGCCCCCGGCGTCGAGCACTGCCGTCTATCCTGGAGCAACAGGATTTACATTACCTTAGACCCTGCCCTGCCGAAATCTTTATATATGTTTGAAAGCGTTGTTCAAGTGTGCCTGGCTTGGTCCTTGAGATCCTCTTCAAATATCATCGTCTTCCCTCCTCCCTTCCTTCCTTCCTTCCTTCCTTCCTGCGACCCCTCCAACACCTTGCCCCCAGCACAAACACATCTCCAACAAGACCGTTGTTGTTCTGTTGGAACGGAACGGGGAAACACCGCATCCTTTCCACACTCGCGAGCTCTCACACTCGCACTGTTAATAAACTGCCTCCCCCTCTTCCCCGCTCACGCATTCGCTTCGTGTGAGATTACCAATCAGGATCTACTTCCCGAACGCTCACCACTTCCACCGCCATCCTGAGAGAAGGGCAGGCAGCCTAAGGCCCCCCCCCCGGCCATTCGCGCGCATCTAGCCTCTCGGCTCCGTATATATATACTCGAACGTCCTCCTCTCATCTTATCAAGATGGATTTGACCCCACAATCGGCTCGGTCACCTGCTTCGCCTGGCCACTACACCTCCAACCCTCAGCAAGTCTATGAATATCCATCGCCTGCACAGAGTGATTCTCGATACCGGTCGACTGATTCACTTCAAGGCCTGGGACTCTACGCATGTCCCATGTCAGGTTCGGCTGATGGGAGGAGTAGCTCGGTGACAGAGGTTCAGCCTTCCACAGCTCCCAATAACTGGCCTACAACTTCCCTCCAGCATCGAGAGACGCCGAGACCATCTCAACCCACGCCCAACGTTCTCTCTGCAGAGTATGATCCTTTTGCACCCTACCATCCAGCAGTACCAGCCCCTTATAGTCATGATATATATTCTACACAACACGCTGAAGTTTCAATATTACCCGCTTCCCCAGTCCCCTCAGGAAACACATCCCAACGTTCTTCTTTCTCTTCTGCTCCTGCATCAGAGATCTTTACCCAAGCTGGATCCATCCACTCCTATACCCCGCGGATCAAGATGGAAGACCATTCTGGGTATGCGTCAGGGAACGAGTCCATGTTGATGAGCTCGCCGCAACTAACCAGTATTCTTGTCACCTCGGGCAGCCCCTACCCGGGGAGTCTCGAGACAACCTTCTACCATGACCCGTCTACCATGGGGTGGCCAAAGCTTGAATACACCAATGTTCAAGACCTTCCGTCCATCTCTTCGTTACCCATCCCACCATACGGCAGGCGTTCGGAAAGTCAAGAGAGAGGGCAGACTGGTGGCTCCCAGAGCCAGCGAAGTGGCCCTAGCACAATCGCTCGTACGAGAAACCCGCGAAAGCTTACCACCAAAGAGGATGCAAACTTCCAGTGCCATATCAAAGGGTGTGGCAAGCTTTTTGGACGGAGCTACAACTTCAAGGCCCACATGGAGACCCATGATGCAAGTCGAGAATATCCATTTCCATGTCCCCTGAAGGATTGCAACAAGAAGTTTGTGCGGAAGACAGATTTACAGCGACACCACCAGAGCGTTCACATGAAGCAAAGGAATCACCGCTGCGACTTCTGCAGCAGGTACTTTGCCAGAAAAGATACCCTTCGGCGGTGAGCTTGAAATTCATCATTGCATGTGAATATACGCTAATTGATACAGACACATGGAAGATGGCTGCTCTAAACGCTTCGATATTGAAACTCTCGATCTCAGGCCTCAGAGCTACAGCAACGAGCAAGGCTCTATGAGGGTTCCTTCTCGTCCTCAATCCAGACAACCATCTTACAGCTCTTCAGCTCATTACTCACCCCCACCTGGGAGCTGTTCAAGTCGAGGCCCGCATGACGGCTCTCTCACGTCAGCTCCAGGCACATTCATGGACCGGCAGGAGTACTTGACCGGAGAAAGCAATCAAGACCCAATTTGGTCCAACTGATCGGTGGTCTTAATTTTGGCCATGACCGGTTTCATCAACGCATTCCAGTAAAGCGTTGCCTTGCAGGGCCCCCAGCAGCGCTCGACATGGATGAGGCAGTTTGTGTACAGGAAGTTGCCAGGTCTTGGGAGCTGCTGACGGTGGCAAATTACTCGAAATATCAACGAGCTCAAATTTCAAGATCAGGAGAGCCATTCAAGAATTTGTTAGGCGTGTACCGAGGGGGTTCTACAAAGTGGTCGGAAGGACGGGGTACAGACGGGGTTTGGTTCAGCATGTTCGGATTCACATGGAGTTCAATCTATTTCTGTAGAATACCCTTTCTTGGAGGCATTGTAAGACTAGGGGTGTATCTTTTGGTTGGCCTTGAACGGCGAGCATCGCGCCGGGGAACGGTCATTCCTGGATTGCAGGTCCGCAAGATGGAGCATGATTCAATGAGGGCACGGTAGAAGGACAGACAGCTAGGCAACAGCAAAATCATAGATGCTTGTTTGCTGTCCCAGAAGGGACAGACAGTCAGAAATCCCTTTTCACGATTTGACCAATCATGGCTCGCTCTCCCTCAGCGCTCATTCGCTTGTTGACGTGTGGAGCGGTGCGGTGTTGGCGAGCGAGTGCTGCTAAGTGGGCATGTCTGGCGGCTATGCTGCGCTAAGGACGCAGTCAGATGCGAGAAGGGAAAGGTGCCTCCCCTGATCATGAGGTCTCGCTGGACGAGGGTCATGGAACATGGACCGTGGACCATATGCATGGCAGAGTGGCCGTTGGAAACGAGTGAGCGTGAGTGCAGCCAGTGCTGGGGCGACGGAATTGCCTCTGGTGCATGCATGATGGTTTCTGGAATTGCATGGGCTGTACGTACATTTCACAAAGGGATGGGGAGGGTGGCCGTGGCCATCTCAGCAACGGTAAGCGACTGGGATCATGGGATATCGGGTCACCGAGATCGAAATCCCGCAGACAAAGTCGAGAGGGTCTTTGAGGGAGCATGGAGACGGCCAGGGGAGATGAACGCATCAGGAATCGCATCCCTGCTAGCCTTTGCTATCTCGTCTTCTTTCTTTGCGCAGCCGCCTCTCGATTGGCGTCGAGTGCGTTAAGACAAGGATTATTTAACCGCGCGGGTTTCGAGAGGGTGCATTGTGCGCGCACTGGTGCTGATTGGGGAGCAACGGAGGAGAGGGTGATGGGACGAGGCTAAGCAGGGGAGGGGCCAGCGGGTAGAAGGGATCCAGGATGCCTTGTGCAGAGGGGGGACCTCAGGTGGAGAAGCCACAATCGACTCATGGGAAAAGGCTGCGGAAGGGGCTGCTGCAGTGCTGCCATCCTGCCAAGCCTGGATTTACCAACTGGGCTTCAACCCAAAAGAAGGAAGGTCGTTGTTGATGATGCTGGGGGCGGCGCGTGAATGGCGTGGTTTGGGTGGATTCGGTGGATTCGGTGGGAGAAGCTTGCCTGAGAGAGGGTTTTTAACTGGGATTCGGGGATGCTGGCTTGCTGGGATAGCCTTACCCCACCGACTTGGCCCAGTGACCCCCTGACTGTTGGCTGGTTGAATGACAAATATACGGTCTCCGCTCCTCGTCGATCCGTAAGGCTGTGGCCTCGTGCGGCTTGGCCGCTTCCACGAGAACCGGAGCAACTGGCCAAGCCACCAAGGATGGTAAATTGCTCGGACCCCGGGGCCCAATTATTCAAGATTGGCATCATTTTGGCACCCATGGGAACCACTGTGTTGGGACCACGGAGGGGGGAAAGGCCTCACCGCAAAGTGGTGGGTGGCATTGAGCTTTGAAGATATTTACAATTTTGTACGTAGCGGTGGCAGTGAAGCAGAGGCAGAGAGATAGACACTTCAGGAGAAGCGGCGCAGGAGAAGCAGCTCAGGATGAGCAACTTTGACAGCCTCGGCGCAAATTCACAAGGCTGGGTGCCATCTGATTCAGGGGTATCTCGTTTAAGGGCCAATGGCTGGAGAGCTAGCCAATTTCATGCTCTCGCTTCGCTTTGCTTCGCTTCGGAACTTAATTACTCGACGGCTAGTGGTTCGGAGCCTTTCTCCTCGCTTATGACTAAGTTATTACTCCGCATGTAATACGAAGTATGATTGCTCTAAGCACTAAGGTTTGTTTTTAAAAATAAAATAAACCAACGCAAAGCAATTCATATCACTGGTGGCTCATGATGGCCCCCCCTCGTCTCTTGTTGCTGCTTCTGGCCTAAATCCACCTCAGAATGCCATCATCTCCGGTCCCCGCTGACTCATCTCTACAGACTTAGGAAGATCTAGCGGGTCTTGCCACGGCATCCAAGAATAAAATACGACGGGGCCAATCAGGGATCAGGCTTGTCCAACATCGCCAAAACATCGACATCAACCTCGGCGCATCGAACGCTTCTGCATGACACGCAGCTCCTGCGAAATGTGCCCTTGAGCTCTAGTGGATTCAAAGGTTACCTTTCAAATGCCAGGGAAAGCCTCGAATGCTTAGTTGCTCAAGCCTCCATTCTAACGTTCAGCTAAATGTCCAACTTAGACTAGGAGATTGAAAATGGGTGCCACTATTTCTGTCCACGGCGAGGCAGGAAATACATTGCACTGCCACGGCTCTACCGAGGCCGTATCTGTGAAATATCCTGTATGCAGAGATGCCTCGCCATGAACGGATTCAAACAAAATAGATCTGGATCTCATCCCATGACTCCTTTGGATGTTTTGACCATGCCTGCTGCTGAGCTGCACCAGGGATCAACGGCCCATAGGGCTTCAGGAACAATGCCAGAGCAAGGAAACTTCTTCATTCAGACCGTCCCGGTCCGCATGGCACAGCGCGGCCCTTCACGCCCGTTTTCTATTAGGTTTGAAGGTCTAAACTCTCCAGCTTCGTGGACCTGCAGTGACTGTTCCAGATGGGGCAGGTCGCTTCATCTCACCATCTCTCCAGTTGGGAGCCTGTTTGTCGTGTCTCTTTGTTTTGTTCGCCAAAAGTTCCTTCGCGAGGCACAGTTAGCAAGTGTTGCTTGTTATTCTCAATCGGCCGTTTTAATAATAATGTTGGCACACTTTTCTTGGCGGTAATTATCTTGCACAGCCATCCATTGTCCCTGATCAGGTATCTCCTGGATTTCTCTCTTGTTGACTAGGCTGCGAATAGAGAGTGAGACTTGGCGTTCCCCCCCCCCCTCGCACTGACGCGGCGTGCTGTGTTCCTTCCATTCTTCATTCATCCTGGGGGGGCCTAGATGCTGCCTGTGGGATAAGGTGACCAGTGTACGGAGTATCCCACGTTCAATAGGCGCGCTTGCTGGACCGCCCCTACCGACAGCTCCAATTTAGTGACGAATCTCAGCATCCAATATGCCTCTCTTCTCCCTACCTAATCCGCCGTTATCACGCCGTGGCAGAAGATGGTGTGGTGGGGTCATGGCGATCCAGCTCCAAGCCTTGAACGGTAACGAGCAACTTTGGCGGTCCGTCGATCCCCCAGCATTCTCAGTCTCCGCATGAGCACCCTCACAGCGTTTCCAAGGTTCTTCTAGTAGTGCTTTCGATGGGTCCCTCGCGCTGTTGTGCCGGACTAGTGCCTCCATTAAACCCGGAATATGCCCAGTCCACGCCGAGAATTGGCGCGATCTACTTCTCAGTGTTCAAGTAGCTGGAAACTTGACACTGTAGTCATGAAAGCGGAGAATATAAAACTATCACGACTCTCGGGGTGAGAGGTTCCGACTCATGCTATACGATCAATGCGGAATTTGACCTCGTGTGAGAGAGAAGATCTTGTACCTCGAGTGTTCATGTTGTCCTGGAAAATATATGCAATTGCAGAAAGGTATTATTCTTGGCTTATGGTTTTCATTTTCTCAGCAGCCTTCTTGTAGAGTTTCCTTAGTCAATTCCCTGAATGAAATACAATACAGGCATCTAGGATCGCGGTGGCCATGAAGGTTGCCAACTATTTCTCCTCGAACAAGAACCGGAATAGGCGGAGTCTCGACCAAGAGTCGGGCAAGGGCATTATGAACTCGCACCTCAGGGATAAAAATTTGGTGACTGGTCAAATAGCACTGCCTTTTGGGGAAGGAACTGCTGGTTTGACGAGGCGGAAGGTTCAGCTGAGTACCCGGCGTACGTTGATTGTTTATGGAATATGTTGCAGTAGATGCCAAGGCTTTCCCTTCGAATGTCAAGCATCCACCAGGTCCAATCGTCCTGGGACGCACATGTTTGCAATACGTAATAATGTGAGCTGTGGTAATAGCTTGGATCAAAACATACTTGGTATCTTCGATTTCTCGCGAAATGGGCTTAATAGACGTCCGGAAAGTACTGTATCCCCTACTGTGCCAACAAAGTACGCTCAAGGGACAGCATGATGATTCATGAAATAAATCGGGTACTTCCTGTCGTCCCTTGCATATTGGTGATCAGAACGGACCCCGGAAGGAGTTCTGAAACAGACCACCTCATTGATTTCAAACCAGAAGAGGAGAGGAACGTGGCGAAGTCGTGGACCAGGCTCATGACCCTGTCAGTCTAGACAATCCTTCCAATAGCCAATATCGCATGAAGGCAGAGACCCCACGAAGCTTTTCCTTGCCTTCCGTCCAATGTAACGCTATTCAGGTGGAGAAGGGCTGCACTTTCCCTTTCGAAAGGACGCTCCTGGAGGTTGGCAATGTATGTTCTTAAGATCCATGGACAACAGGAGTAAGTAAACTTTGAAAGTACATAAAGCGAAGGGATTTTGCATTGGGAAGTATCTGAAACAATCCCGGTGGACTTGGGACATTAAGAATTTGGTGCTGCTTTTGCCGTCCACAGCGAGACTGCGTCGACTTCTGCTAGAGGAGTCGATAGCCCCAGAAGCCATCCGGATAGCTGCTGGGAATGTGCGAAGAACCGTTTAACGGGAAACTCTACCGGATCCGAGGGGTGGGTCAAATTCTCGAAGGTGTCGTTTCCCACGCCTCCTTCTGAAAAGCGCTAATCTCCGTAAACACGCCACGGTTTAAAGAAACCGCACATTCCATATCATTAGGTTGAGGGCACGGTGATTGTTCCAACCAACACCAACTTCCAGGTCTACAACATTGCTTTCCATCCACCCATCTTCGGCTTCTCCAACCCAAGATGTGCAGTGACTTGGCCGAAATGATCGACTCCCCAGAAGGTCTCCGTCTTTCCCTCCCCATTAGTAGCAACGAACCACGGTAGTCCAAAAGCGCCATCCGCCAACGCCCTATCGGTGTTCTCTCCCAGCAACTCCTTCCCCTCCTTCCCCGCCATCTTCATCGCTGTCATCACAAAGTCAGCACATACATCTCCAACCAAAAGCTCGACACGTCACCAGAATCAGGCAACCACCTACCTTTTCCCGCATCCTCCTCGCCCAACACCTTCCCCAGAATCTCTGCCAGCACCTCCCTCTCATTCGTCTTCTTGTGCTCAACCCAATACGCGGGGTAAAGAGCATCCAATGCTTTCATCAACTTACCCTGCCCCTGACTGCCAGGATACAAAATTGTGAGGGCACACAGTGTGCGCATGATGAGTAAAGTCAACGGTGGAAAGCCATCCAGCGTTTTCTCATCCATAGGACTGCAACGAATTAGCAACATGTTGCCTTGGGGGGAAGAGAGCCGGCAGAGAGCCGGGAGCACGTCTCATTCTCCCAACCAGTGAAGTGGGGAGCTCGGGGTATGGAACAAAGAGATAGATTAGTTACATAGAAAAGAGGCGCGCCCAACGAACTCGCTCCACATCGATCCATTTATCTTTATCTGTCGATGTTGGAGACCTGCGTCAGCGTCTACATGTTGTAGAACGAGCTTTGAGTGGACAGTACTTTTGACCTTGATTGGAGGTGTGTTACCACACGCCTTCATCACACCACCGAGGAAGATGGGAACATAAATGATTTCACATTTCTTGAACACGGGGTCATTCTGTAAACTCGATCGGATCAGCGTTCTGCTCCCTCCTAATGTCCACACCTCTTGAAAATAGCAATCTTCTCTTCCAGAGAGAATCGAACACAAGTCATTTAACTGAGAGGGTTGACTGCTCCTAGAAGAGTCATGCCGAGCACTCACACGTAGAATATAATAAGCTTCATATGCGAAGGGGGATACGGTATCGACATAAAGCGTCAATCTGGGGCCTGGCATTCTCGCATGCGTTGATCAGAGTCGTCGTCCAATGGTAGCTGCAAGCATGTGTGGGCTATGATTACTTGCTCAACAATCAGGAACAGAAATGTTTTATAATCAATACTTGAGCTTCGGAGCAGACTCGATGTCGATGCATGATATGAAGTGAGGCAGATGTGCCGAGGTTGGGGTTTGCACGGCGGGCCGTCGTCATTTGTGGGGAGCGGGGTGCGCGGTTAAAATAGGGGTTAGAGGCCTCGGTAACCAGGGACACAAAGTACATATCTCTTCCACACGGAAGTAAAGTTACAGAGAGAATGGCTACCAACCATCACACCCCGCTTCAAGGTTAATTATTCATTGTTATCGTCTCTAGGTGTGGGTATCATAGGTCTTTAGCTCTCTCGGCTCTGTCTGCTCCAGAAACAATGCCGACACAGCAGCTCACAATTTCGATTTCTCTCGAACCGCAGACACCCCCAATGTACCGCCACTTTGCCATTCTCCAGCTTCTAGATCTACAATCGGTAGAGCCTCTCAATTTCTGATTATTCAACTCCCCTTTTGTGCTTTGTGGCCAATCTTGGCAGACTTCATGCTCGGTAGGCAGTGGCTGCGACCTGGTCTCCGTCCGACCTCAACCACCACCAGTCTGACGAAATCAGGGCTTTCCCAGTAAGAGCTATGCGCCCTCAGCATGTTGATATACTGGAAGCTGAGAGGGCCTGAGTCTGAGCATAGAAAGTAATCAATCTGGCCATTATCATTCAACCGTCCAAACTTTTTCTCGGCTATTTCTTCACGCGTGAAGTCGTGCACCTCCATCTCCAACTGAGAAGGGAGGCGGTTCATCCCTGCCGGTTTCGGAATCTGTCCAACTGGAAGATCGGTTGAAGAGGAAGCGCCTGCGATTGACATCACAGCGTTACCAATGCTCTCAAAGAAACCGGTCGTGGCACTGGGAACCTGTGCTCTTTTCAAGCTTGCTGCATACTGAGGATCGACGGTGGCGTTGATTTGATAGGCAATAGGATCTTCAGGATGTATGATGTTGTACACATTATCCACCGCCAGACACCCAAATGTGCCGACATTACCGACAATAGCTTTGTCCTGCTCATCACCATACTCAGCCCCAGGTTTATTGTGACCTCTCCGCGGGAGCAGGCAACCCTTTTCGAGATACAAGAAGAAACCCGCTGGGCTACCACAGAAGAAGAGGTTGGTGGTTCGGAAATCGAAGCACTTGATGTTCATCTTCTTGCTATTTGGGTCGAACTTCGGAAGAGATGTTGGTTGGTTGCTCAGAATGTCGAGGGCCATAGCACTGCCAAGCGAATGAGCAATGATATGGACCCTGCCTTTATTGTGGAACTCGGGATTATTTTTGCACCATAGGCGGTATACTCGATTGGCCTCACTGATGACTGCTTGTATCATTTTCGGCTTGTGAATGGACATCCAATACGGGATATCGAGCATAACCTTTTCGATGAAGTCTCTGACAGCTGGGATTGTTGTTGGAGTTATGTCCTTCATAGAGAAATCTACACCCTCTCCGATTTTGTCACCGGTTTTCTTCGGCGCAGCTTCATCGAAGGACACTCTGGATCGCCAGTTTATGGGCAGTACCATAGCTCCACCGAGGTCCTTTCTAAGCACACGTTGGACGGCTTCATTCTCAAGTTCGACATTAATCGATCGCCGGAATGCGTTGATGGCATGAGTAAAGTGAAAGCTCTCCATACTCTCGGAAAGTTTCTGGCCAATCCCATGGATGACGAAGATCAGATCCGTGACGCTGCATCGCTCTTCCTGTGCTCTGCAAGCCGCACAAGCGTTCCCTTTCCTGGCATCTGCATCACCAGAGATGGATGCATTCTCTTCCGCCTTTTTCGATGCAGTCGTCTTTTTGGAAAGATGAAGCTTCTCCCAGGCTTTCCAGTCAAATCCTCTGACGACATGGATACCGACGGTGTTGCCCCTTCTGATCTTCTGCAGTGGCTTTCGGCCGTAATATGCTGAAGGCTGAAGATTTGTCTTCAATATGAACGCATTGTGAGCATCCTTGTAGATAACTTGTGACTTAGAATACCTCTTCACTATGGCATTTGGGCCCGAGGTTTTCTTATCCACATCATCAGGATCGATGGATCCTTCGGCAGCCGCTTCTCCATGTAAACAAATCGCAGCACAGTACGGATCGTTTGACAGAGGGTGATGCTCTGCGCCTTTGTGCGAGCTGGGTTTCTGCTTTGCATCTTCTGGCCAGAGGCGATGTGCTATCTTCTCCTCACCAGCTGCACCAACCTCGATGGCACTGTTGAGCTCATCATTCCATGTTTGGGACCATGGTCTGAGTTCTCTGTATCCAGACTCCAACTGATTGGCTACCGCTGGTTCCACAGGATACATTGTGTCTTTGTAAAACCAAGTACCTCGAGTGACGGCACATATATCATGGACTGGCGACCAGTAAATAGGCTTCATCTGCAAAGAAGGCAGCTGAACCAAATGTAGTCTCGAGACTCCCACAGGGACATCCACTTGATCCTTGATGTTTTTATGTGCCTTGCATCCATGGACTTGTATAGTTTCCGTCTCAGATGATTCTCGCTCGTTGGACCGTCGAGGGATTCTGTCAGCATTACGGCGTCCCTCGCTGGCTGTTTTGGATCCGCCGCAGTCGTGTTCTGATGGCTGGGGGCTATTTTCACGTGATGGCAATTTCACGAATGGCAAACCTGTCGTCCCAGCATCGCCGCCTTGGACAGGAGCATTGCTTGGCATAACATCCGAAGACTGGGGTGAAAGATCAGAATTATCTTTCTTTTTCGAAGATCTGCTCTTCGGGATGTTGATATCAGTTTCAGCCATGGTGACCTTGCCTGGTTTCTTAGAAGACTTCTTGCCATACCGATCCGAGCTGACTGGTTGTGGCTCAGCGTGCTTGTCGGTGGTCTCTGCAGGTTTTGTTTGAGATGCATCGTTTTGTAACTCAGGGCAAAAGTCTTGTTCGGAGCCTTCACGGTTCTCAGAACTCGCGTGCTCCTTGTTGTCCACCAATTCAGAGCACTCCGTGATGATTGATTCGTCATCAGCGCCGTCTCCTCGAGCCGGCTCAACGCCTTCGAGATCAGCTCTGCGTTTGCCCTTCGACGTGCCGTTGCCACGTTTCGAGCCTCTCGGATCTTGGTCTTGGCCTACGTCTGACTGCTGAGCCCTTGATACCTCGGTGGTGTCTTCCTCCTTTGCTTGACTGGAAGATTGCCCTTTCGTCGACAACTTTGGGTCCTTGGAATCGTTGGAATTGCCCAATTCATTGGGAGATGCTCGTGTGCTGGTAGATGCCTCAGCGAACGCAGAGTTTTGAGGGCATGTTGGGCAATCGCACTTGTTCCGGCCGTTCCTGCACAATGAATGACTTCTTTTGCATGCACAAGCTTCCGGTGGTGATTCAGGGCCGGAATCGTGTCCCAAGGATTTGTCGGCTCTCTTCCCTCCACCCTTCCGATCCTCCTTGCCAGGAGATGCTGATTTGCCTCTCCGTTGATTCTTTTTGTCTGTTCCAGAACCAAGACCCAACCACGCTTCTTCCAGAGCGCTCTGGTCGTACGCCGAGAACGGTCGAGGAGTGTGTTTTATTGACTTGGAATCAGAGCTGGCAGGGGTAGGTGCTGCAGAGAGAGGATCGTCGATAGGTGAGGGAGAGGCATAGAAGAACTGAGCCTTGAGAGGTGGTATATCGTCGTCACTTATTGAACTAGAGAAGGTGACTGCCGGAGCCAGGCGGCATGTTGGTCCATAGGTATGGGCGACTTGAGACATGGTAGTCTGAGGACGTTAAACTCAAGCGCTCCAGAAAGAATCCGTGTTTGACTTACTGCAGGCGAGGAAAGATGTCACAAGAAAGAAGCGCAGACAAGTACCCGCCCAGCGGAATTAGTCGCGTTGAAAGAGATACTGAAAGCAAAGGGTGAAGCGTGGAATAGCGATGGCCCTGTGACTAGAAATGTAATTCACTGCCGCGAGAGGAAGAGGAGCGTGGGAGGATGGATGGGGAAGCGTTGTGGATGGGATGCAGATGGAAATCGCCTGAAAGAGTCCATCAGAACAATGACCTGGATGCTCTTCGGGCCACCTGGCAGGCAGGCACGATCGAGGAAAGGTGTTGTCGCGTTGTGCGTGAGGCAACCGCGATCCACGTTCCACAGCAGCCGCAGCCGAGCCACGCCTTCGGGGTTTCCTCCGATGGCGATGACGTCACGAGGGGCAATCGCAATCACATGCATGACTAACCCTTAGCCTGGGCCCCTGAATGAAGTCCTGGACTACTGGAAGGCAGCTTTGTTGGATTTTTAATTTTAATTTTTGCATTAGACTACAAGTACATGATGGGAAAGGAGGGACGGATAACCCGACGCAGAAAACGCCTCCCATTGAGGAGGCAATTGCGCCCAAGCGATCTGGCTGTTGTGAAGAGTTGGAAAGAGAAATGAAATCGAAAGACAACTTAGGGGAAGTAGGAGAGGAGGATATCTTTTGGAGGTTGAAAGAATGAGACCAATCGGTCATCATGGAGATATGAGCTTCCAGCCCCAATCGAGTCTGGATCTTCCTGCAGTAGGCTGGCCAACCAACAGGTACCTAGGAAATTGAAACCCTGAGGATCGGACCGTCAACATCTGCCAAAGCTTGACCAAGTAAAATGTGCTCTGAAGCGAAACGAAAGAATTTTTAATCATACAGAACGTTCATACAAACTGCTGAGTTTTGGGAGGCTTAGAGTGCTATCCTCTGTAGGATTCTGGAACAAGTTTGAGTCCGCCGTACGGATTATCTAAGGACTGGCCCCTGGACGAGCTGTCGTTTGAAGATTGGCTGTTCCATTTTGGCTCTCTTCCTGTGAAACCCAGATCATTAGCTCTGGCGGCTCGCATCGTTTCAATGGCGGAGGCTCGAATTTGTTGAAGCCTTAGCAAGAGCGGCTCTCGGGCACCTAGTAGTTCGAGGATCTGTTCAATGTCAAACAGCAACTTCAGAAAGATGGTGTCCGCATCGCAAAATGTGCGTATAGCCATGAAGCTCGCAACTTGTCTCCAATTGTAAAGCGTTGCGTTGATTCTAACGGCGTTGCTGGCTCTCTCTCCATAAAAGCGTAGGCTGTGTTGATTGACTGCAACGAGATCGCGCTGAGTTGCCTGGTCATACATGAACTCCAGAACGGTGGGTCGACCTTTCGCCTTCCACGTGTCCACAGTCTTCTTGATCGAGTCCATCGCCATACGGCCATGGCTGAACTGATTCATGAGGAAGGTATTAGCCGTGTGAACGAGCATCAGCTCCACCTCCATGTAGATCCTGGCTTGTTCTGGGGCCCCAAGAGAAACAGAGAGAACGGCGACCTTTGGGTGCTTGTCGTGAGGCCGTGAACCTCGGCTAGTTGGACTTAAATCTGCTTTCTCGGCCTGTAGTTTCGTAGTTAGTACACGATTTCTGAATAATGGTAACAGTACTCACCAGTTCCCCAATCTTTGTCCTAAGCTTTCCCATAACGGAACTCTTTTCCTTTCGACCAAGAGAGGATTTCTTGGACTTAAGTTTTACCGCCTCTAACTCGTCAGGTGATCGTCCAAGCCAGCCATGCTCGCCAAACATCTTCTTCATTGGGGAACGAGATCGCTTTTGGGCGGTACTTGAAGTTGGGCTGGCTAATAAATCCGCGTCACTAATTTTGATGTCACACTCCTCGCGCTCGGGGACGTCGCCAAGGATTCTTGTTGGTGATTTAGTCATATGACGGCTTGGGGAGGACGAATTTGGTGGAGGTCGGTGGTTATGGCTTTGAGATAGGATGTGGGAGGGAGAGCAAAAGTCCTGAGTTGTATAGCTGTCCGGAGGAAGTTGGCGGGCTGGTGTACCTATAGTATCACCATTCTCATACAGGTGGCCACGGCCAACTGCCTTTCTGGATTGGGAGCGACCACGGCGAGTTGGAGAGGCAGACTCATCTTCAGCATAGTATGCAGAGACGTCCGGACTCGGAGTTCTGATGCGTCGTTCTGGGGATCGGCGAGCATTGAAACGGGGAGACGACTCGCTTCTGTACATGGCGTGATGACTATTTGATTTTGGTTGTGTATCGTTAAGAGGAATAGGCTTTCGAGTCATATACATGGCATTGTTTTCGGATCGAGAGTTCTTCATGTGAGGGGCCCTGGTGCCGGGTACCGCATCGTCGTTGCCCATGAAGTCTGAGATTGTAGTTTGACGAACGTCCTCAATCACACGGGGGGTGCCAGGCTCGAACTCATATGGGTTGATGACGCGTGTAGTTTGACGGGCGTCCTTCATCACATAGGGGGTGCCAGGCTCGAACTCATACGGATTAATGATGCGTTCAGCTCTGCTAATCCCAGATGCTCTAAATAATGTTAGACAGCTAACCAGTTACACTTTGTTGAGAACCTTACGTGTCAGAAAACCCAGTCTGGTGCTCCGCTTTGCGAGTTGGAAGAGCCATATCAGCACTGACTGGGACGAAGTCGCCGATAATATCTGTGGAGCCAGAGAGATACCGCTCTTTGTAGCTCGATACGGTTGATCGCGCTGCAGAACCGCCGATGGAAGGACCAAAGATACTGGTGGACGCCACGCTTGATTGTGTTGGCCGACCAGTGGAGGAATGCTTGCCTCTTTGGCGACTGTGGATCTTTTCGCGACAATTGACGTCGCCAGCGGCGGCCGTGTCGTTGTCTCTGCGTAGAGAAGATGTCCTCGGGGGATAGCTAGGGTTGCTCGAATGCTTGGGCGTCTTGTTGTCCTTACTAGGATGTCGAGGTCGTGAGACTCGGACTGGGCTGGGCTGTTTGCGGATGCGTAAAGGTTTGGGTGGAGAAGAAGGAAGACTTCGATCAGGATCTTGATCTATATCCATTTGAAGCTACCAGTGCTGATATATTTGCACAGTACCTATTGGTTCATATTGTTCTCCGCTATTGTGTATGTGTTTATGGTTTTGGAGAGGGATAAATTTGCAGCGGCAAACGCGGCGAGATGACGGCTGCTGGAGAAACTCCGAGTCTTCTCTCATAGTATTCACCATGCCACGTGCATGTTCCGACTTCTAAATATCCCCAAATTCGCAAGCCTCTAAGGTGCAGTCATTGGAGGCATAGCGCACCCATTTCTTATCTTCCCATTTCTTGTAGGACATTTGGAGGACACCCAGTCCTCAAACCTTGGTCACTTGGATCGAGACCACTTCTGGGCAGAGCTGCTCCGTTTTTGAAAGGATGTGCAAGACAAACCACATATTCAACAGAGCAAAGCAGGAGAGGCTTCAGAACGTTCAAGATTCCCCAGCTTTGGAAAATTCGACGGGATTTGTTCCCATTCCGGGGCAGGAACGGCATTGCCAGCGAAATGGCACCTCACACGAATGGATTCATCTTTCAAACAGGCCAGCCTAAGCAGGAAAGAGAGGAAGTTCACAACGCACAAAGGCAACGCCCGTATCAAGTCCCAAAGCTTCCGGGAACCGGAGTTGCGGCACCGAACTTCCGTAAGGCTCATGCAACGACTCGAGGATGCCCGGTGGCAACAAGACCAGCTTGGAACGAGATCTGGCATGCTGGGGGCGCCTTGAAAGTAGCCCGGAGGCAAAGCTGCGACTTTCAACGGCGCCCAATCACGGCACACTGGAGAGAGAATATGGAGGCAAATCTGCTACTGCAGAGCTTTTCACGGAACGAGAATCTTGATCAACATATCTGGCTGAGAAATGGAAACGTGCGTTGTAAGCACTCCTCATTGTTGGTCATCACCTGGCTCCCCTGGAGCCCGGGATGTCTCCGAGGGTCAACCTCGTACGAGCAAGGTTCGCTGAAGTTCGACGCAGGTTCGAGATAAAAAGTTCTCAACGTCAAGGTTTGCTGCAGTATTGCGAGGTTGAGACGTGTCCATATTCGGCATGATGATCGGCTCTTGCAAGGGACGTCAGTCCTGTCACATCAGACCCCTTCCCCGAAGCGGCCAAACTTGCAGGGGTTTGCTCGTTCTTGGAAAGCCGTCCATTTTGCCGCGACGCGAAATCCGCCACCAACGACCACACCAACTGGTGAACCCCGCGTTTGCAGCTCCCGACATGAAGATCCGGGTTTCAACTACTACTGTACGAGGACTTGGGGCTGCTCCAGGATGTGTCCGGCGGTAAAGCTAAAACCCAGGCGGCCGAGGCACGATAACGTCAAGGTGGACTCCGAGTTTCGTCCACTCCTGTATTTTTAAGCATGCAGAGCTTCCCTTTCCCTTCCGTCTTCTCTTTCTTTCCCATTGATCACAGCAGCTTCTTCTGCGCAGATACCTCAATTCTTGTCGTGGTATATTCCAAAGCTATTTGACTACACTCAGATTGCAGGCCATCTCTTACAGATTTCTTCGCTAACTCACAGGATGGACGAGAGGATGGCTCCCTGCGAGCGCATTGGCAACACCGGAGCAGCATCCACAAAATATGACATTGTCATCATTGGCGCTGGTCCAGTGGGTCTGTTACTCTCAACCTGTTTGGCAAGATGGGGATACAAGATCAAGCATATCGACAATCGCCCTGAACCTACGAAGACTGGACGTGCCGACGGCATTCAGCCCCGATCCTTGGACCTACTGCGAAATATGGGCTTGAAGCCAGCGATTATGGAACACGGACCTGCGAAAGTCTACGAAGTTGCGTTTTGGGATCCTAGCCCAACCGCCGAAGGCATACACAGAACAGGGACTTGGGCGAGCTGTCCGAGCTTCATAGACGCAAGATACCCCTTTACGACACTCCTTCACCAAGGATTGATCGAGCGAGTCTTTATAGCAGATTTGGAGAAGAACGGAGTGGAAATCCAGAGACCCTGGACCATAAAAGGTTTCAGAACGGACGAGGCAACAGATGCGGAGTTTCCAGTCGAAGTCAACCTGGAACATGTTGAAGGCAAAGGGAAGGAGACCGTGAGAGCAAAGTATCTTTTCAGTGGCGAAGGCGCACGGTCATTCGTCAGGGAACAGTTGAACATCGGCATCAAGCATAAAGACCCAATTGCTCATGTTTGGGGTGTCATGGATGGAGTTGTTGAGACTGACTTCCCCGATATCAAGGTAAGCACTCCGAGAAGGAATAGCAGTTCCCAGCTCTAACGCTCGGTTTGACAGATGAAGTGCACAATTCATTCTGAGCACGGGTCTATCATGGTCATTCCTCGAGAAAACAATATGGTCCGGCTTTATATTCAGATTGCATCTTCGACAGACAAGGATTGGAACCCTCGGAAAACTGCAACTGAGGAAGAGGTGCAGAATTCAGCAAAGAAGATTCTTCAACCTTATAATATCAAGTGGGAACGAGTGGAGTGGTACTCCGTGTACCCCATCGGACAGGGAATCGCCGACAAATACACTCTGGACCATAGGGTGTTTATGGGTGGTGATGCTTGCCATACTCACAGCGTAGGTATCTATCTGTATTAACAAATTACTGAATTGAGCTAACTGAAATTCAGCCCAAAGCTGGCCAGGGCATGAACACGGCATTTCTGGATGCTCTGAATCTCGCCTGGAAGATTCATCACGTCGAGGCAGGATTTGCTGACCGGTCGTTGCTGCATTCATATGAGTCTGAACGGAAACTCATTGCCGAAAACCTCCTTAATTTTGATGCAAAATACGCTGCTCTGTTCTCTCAACGACCACCAGCCGCGAAAGACGTCGCAGCAGCGACGGAGCAGTGTTCAAATAAAGATGACGAGGGCGACGAAAACCAATTCATCAAGACTTTCAAGGAGTCTTGCGAATTTACTAGTGGCTATGGAGTGGCCTACGACCCAAATTCTCTCAATTGGTCACCATCTCATCCTGCGCAATCCGAGGTGATCAATCCTAAAGGCAACAGGCTTCGGACCGGACGGATCCTGATCAACTCCGACGTCACTCGAGTTGTAGATGCAAACGTGGTGCATCTTGAGCAAGAGGTCCCTGTTAATGGATCTTTCAGGATATACGTATTCGCTGGCAACCCCACCTTGACTAACCAAGCGATCGACGACTTTGCACAGAATATGAGCAAGAAGAGCACGTTCTTCACGGCTTATTTACGTCGCGATATTGAAACCGTTTCCCATCACGAGCGCCACAACCCACACAGCCATTTTCTCACTTTCTGCGTTGTATTTGCAACAAAGAGGAGTAGCATTGAAATCTCGAGGGACGTCCCTAAGCTGCTGGCGAGATACAGAGACAATATATACGCTGATGATATTTGGGATCAGCGGGTCCCAGATGCGAAGGCTGCAGCTCATGCGAAGATGGGTTTGAACCAGGAGAAGGGAGGTATTGTTGTTGTGAGGCCAGACGGATATGTCGGCATTGTTACCAGTTTAGTTGAAGGCAGCGGAACGGTTGATGCGCTAAATGAATACTTTTCAGCGTTTTGCTCCAAGAAATTGGGCGAAGCGCGGGCACAGTTATAAAGAAATAGTATTATTTTTGAACAGAGTAATTTGAACATTGCGGATGATTCTGGGGCATTCACTCTTGCTTTACGTTGTGACATTGACAGTACCCAGGCACCTGAGCTTTCGTCATGAGGCTATTTGTTGGGGCTTCACTTTTCATGCCACTTTTTTGTGGTTTGAATGCACAATGCCACCTTCGCCAAACGACAGCGTTTACGATATTCGGGTTTGAAATGAGCAGAATCTGTCATTGAATCTTGACATTGTGGACTCGGAGACATTGCCTACGTGCTTGCTTGTTGGAACAATTAAGGTTGGCGCTAATGGGGCGCTAAGTGACCCCTGTGACCTGGAAATCTTATCAGCGCACGCTCAAACCCGCCTCCTTCTTTACTTGACATCGCGGAACATCAATTCCATCCACAAACATCGATGCCACAAACGAATTCTCATCTTCTAACGCTCGATGTTCACTTCACCTGATAATTCACGTCGCTGGACCCATTTCTCGAAATGACCAGCCTCAAGCGCAAAGCCGAAGAGCAGCTGACGAGGAGCTCCGTTGCCGTCATCGAGGTAGTGCATCACTGATCGGTATTGGAGGAATCGCGCTGACACCCCCAGCCTATCCAAGCACCCATGGCCATGTTTGATCTCTCCTTAAACCTTGTTAAGGCTTGGAAGTGGTGGACGGACCTGTTCCAAGGCTTCTTTCAGCCCCCTCCTACATACTCGACCATGACTTATGAAACGGTGGATGGTGAGTAGCCCGAATACCCACACGTGTTTAGATCACTGATGGGTTTCTAGTCGTTGCAGCCAAAGGCCACGTACAATCTGCTGAGCCTAGAGCCGACGGCGAGACCACGTTGAAGCGCCAGAAGACACGGCGACCCAAGCAAACGGCGACCAGATCCAAGTCTGAGGTTGATACACGCCGAAAAGGTGGCCGGGGAACATTGGACTTCGAGGGAATTGACGGCCACAGGGAGCTTCGCCAGCATATCGATGATTTCTGGTCTCCTCCAAGTCTAGACTCTTACTTCAAAAAACCGGGAGCGATTCGAGCACCAGTAGTTGCAAGAACACCAGAAGCATCAGTGGAAGAGGGTGGGAATCAAAGTATATTACATCGACGGCACTCTGATCCGTCACAGTCGCCAAGCGCTCCAGAATCATTGGAGTCAATACCAGGCCAGATCCCAAATCATGGCCGATATGCCTTTCGAACTTCGTCGGCGCGGCGTCCACGAACACCGGACTCGCTGCCGCGGGGGGGGTTTCGGTCTCTAGAGCCCACGGAAAACATGAGTATTGAGCAGCGAATGACCGACTTGCTTCTTGATAAGCACGATTTACCCACTTCATCACTCGGGGGTTCAATTCGGGATGAGAAAGCACAGGAACATAAACGCCAGGCACTAGAAGCTGCTTTGCGCAGAGCAAAAGAGCGTCGACTAAATCGTCGAAGCCCGTTAAGGCCGCTTATTCAACCCCTGGATACGAAGTGGGATTTCTTGGTCTACGAGGCGGAAGCTATGAACAATCAGCACCAAGTCATCACCAAATCTATGGAAGGAACCGAACTTCGGCTGAAAGACTTCCGAACTCTACTGGGCCGCCATGCCTGGCTGAATGATGAAATTATCAACTCGTATGTTGAATGGATTGTGCAGGCAGCCAACGACGATGCAGCTGCGAAGGGGCAAGAGTTCGGCGAACCAGCCAGCACTGTTCCCAAATTCATAGCACACAACAGTTTCTTCTACGAAAACTTGAGGAAAAAGGGCCCGCAGGGCACAGACCGCCTTATGAAGAGGAAAAAGGCACCGGGAGAGAAGTTACTGGAGGTGGATTCGGTCTTTGTTCCCATCTGCCAGGGAAGTCATTGGACAATGGGCGTTGTTCGGCCTGTTGCCAAGACCATTGAATATTTTGATAGCATGGGAGGTAGGCCACAGACTTTCATCTCCCAGATGCGTGCTTGGCTCCAGCACCAGCTTGGGGGGTTATATCATGCGGAGGAGTGGACCGAACCCAGGACGGCATGTGCTCGACAGACCAACGGTTATGATTGCGGCGTGTTTGTGTGCACGAATGCTCTTTGTGTTGCTGTGGGAATTGACACTTCGTGTTACGAGGAACGGGATATGGAACTACAACGGAGGAACATCGCAGCGGTGTTGCTCAACCGAGGCTTTACAGGGGACTTTGCATGGGATAAATGGGGTCTGCTTTATTAGGAGGAGTATAGCATTCTGGCGGCGTTTGGGGCTATGGCGCGCGTGGAAAGATACCTATTTGTTTACCGCGTAATGCGGGTTTTGTACTACTGCATCAGAAAGGGAGAAGCATGCTGCTCTCTGATGTGAAGACCTGGAGAGGGGCACAATGAAATCTCAATGATATGCTCATGAATTGAAGATTTACTCGAGTACCATCCTTACTCCATACAATCTCTGCACTGTGAGGAGTAAAAGCAAAGACCTTGATATTGCTGGACAATCATACTCCAGACGCCCCTGTCATTGATCCGCCTAACCCGTTCTCGTTCCTAGTGCCCAAAGGAGAAGCTAAAAGTTTGGGCTAAGGCGGCTAGCGGCAGGCGGGGGCATCCATCCGCAATGGGGGAAGCTCTCAGTGCATCTCCAAGACACACTTCGACCCATCTCAAACTCAACTGTCCAACCTTACATGCATAGCCGTGCAACCAGCTTGTACTTTTATCGACCCCAATCCGTATGATTGCTCGAGTTGGTAGTGGCTATGGCCCATAAGAAGGCAAGACAACGAATCAGCTATGGTGAGAGACTCCCTGATCACCGAACCAGCCATCGCTCACAGTTCAAAAAGTCCTGCCTCTTGCAAACTCCCCAGGCGGCCATAGATTAGGAGTGAACGGTCTTGCGGTAGACAGCGAACAGTCAATTTTGTAAGTTGACAACTTCAGTCGGCTTGCTGCGCAGAAAGGTGGGGTCCCTCCAGACCCTTGGGTTGACCAGAATATAGATACTCGGGAGGAAGAGATGGTGCCATTTGCGCGTGGAATCTCAATCTTGACCTGAAAAGCTCGATACCCTCTGAAAATCCCTTCGACTCGCCAGAAGATCCTCCCTCAGACTCGAGTTCCAAGACCGAGACCTCGACCACTTTCCGCGCACAAACACAGGCACATACACATTGGGTGAACGACATTGTCCTCGCGCAGAACAATACCGCTTTAGTATCAGCATCGTCTGACCTGACTGTCAGAGTATGGCGGCCACTTTCGAATGAATCGGAGGCTCCACAGACAATCGGGCAGCATGCCGACTACGTCAAGCGTATCGCGACACCCAACTCTTCTGCGGATTGGGTTGCTTCTGGAGGACTTGATCGACGTATCTGCCTTTGGGATCTAAATGGAGCAGGGAAAAAGCTTGAAATCGAAGTCGGAGACGAAGAAAAGAGTGAGAAAGGCTCAGTTTATGCATTGAGTGTGAGCCGAACCATTCTTGCAAGTGGAGGACCAGAATCCATTGTTCGACTATGGGATCCGCGATCGGGGAAACGAATTACCAAGTTCGTTGGCCATACGGATAACATCAGAGATATTCTGATAAATGAGACCGGAGATACCATCATGACTGCCAGCTCAGACCAGACTGTTAAAGTCTGGAGTGTTACTGCGGGACGGTGCATGCATACATTAACAATGCACAACGATAGTGTGTGGTCTCTCTATTCCGATGATCCCCAGCTAGGAATTTTCTACAGCAGTGACAGATCTGGGTTGGTGGTCAAGACCGATGTTCGGGGAACTCTCGGTGAGATGGACGATGGGCTTTCCCTTGCTGTTGCTCAGGAAAATGAGGGGGTTAATAAAGTTATTGCATGCGGAGATTACATTTGGACGGCGACATCAAGTTCTTCCATAAATCGATGGGCGAATGTGGACACTGGAGCGGATATCCAATTACCGGAAGCTTACAGACACCATCGTGTATCGAGCGCTGCGTCGAGGCCTAAACATCTATCACCCCCTCTCGCCAGTGGTCAGTCAAAGAAGGAAATATCAGCACAATCGGTTTTGAGAATTTCGAATACTGCAAGTTTTCCAGCGCCCGCTATAAGGGATTCTGAGGCTGCCGCTAGTTACTCGGCTCTTAGTGGTGCTCGAAAAGGATCCGAGATAATTGTAGATCCAGATATTGGCATCATTGTCCCAATACATGCGTTACCAGAGGAGACCATCGAGGGCCAGCATGGGCTGGTCAAGCACAAACTTCTCAATGATCGTCGACGTGCTCTGACGCTGGATACTGCTGGAGATGTGCTGCTCTGGGATTTATTACGTGTAAGACTTGCTAAAATAGATTGGATGCCTCTGCTGACTTTTAAAGTGTATACCGGTTCAGTCATTTGGGAAGCGGCATCTCGAAGACGTCGAGCCAGAAATCAATACGCTGGAAGCAGTTGCCCCTTGGTGCTCCATAGATACTCGCACTGGACGGCTCGCTGTAGTCCTGGAGGCGTATAACTGCTTCGATGCCGAGATGTATGCGGACGAGCTTCAAGTCGAGGAGCCTGTCGAATTTCGTGAAGATCAGCGCAGTAACGTCTTTCAATTTGTGACCCAACTTCATACAGGATTATGCTAACCAAAATTCCAGTCAATCTGGGGAAGTGGATACTGCGGCATATATTCTCTAATCTCATTGATGAGATGATAAAGAGGGATGAAGTCTACCGCAAAGAGCTTAACGATAAAATGAACAAGGGCGGCCAACGTGCGGGTGCGCCTACTTCTATTCAGATACCAGCCGGTAGTTGGTCAGAAATCGGTGCTTCTGCTAGTACTCCTCGAGCCAATGGAAACTCGTGGCCGATGACGCCCGGTATGGGCATCGGAGTTGCGACCCCAGCTCCACTGAACCATCTCCCTGGAGTTCCGGAAGATGGTGCTCCTTTGGATAAACTTACCTCTGATACAAGCCGGACGTCAGCCGAGAGAACGGGAGATTATTTTTCCAGTGCACCTCTTCCATCTGAGGGCACTTCAAAACCAGCTGCTACTCCTGTAGAGCCACAGCACGACGAGAAACCCCCAAAATCGCCTTCAGACGCGGACAAAGAGACAAATGGCAAAGATGGCAATACTCTCTTCGGGAAGAAATTCCGCATGGGTATGTCATTCGGAAGCAAAAAACTGGGACGTTCAGCATCAACCAATACGGAGAAGCCCGTCGTTGTTGATGAGAAAGTTGAAGATGGCTCAGAGACGTCTGAAAATGGAGAGAAGGAGAAAGAGGTCGATGATAGTTTCTTTGGCATTGTGCAGAAGATTAGAAATGAGTATGAGAAGGCTCTGCAGGAAAATCCAGACCAAAAGCTGGAGAGTGGTATTACCCCAAGTCTTCCAAACGAGACCCCAGTCCTAAAGCCGCCACCAATGACGACTGTCATTATCCAAGAAGAAACGTCCGGTGGAAGTGCAGACCTGTACAGGGGGACAGTCGCTACTGTTGGAGAAGATGCAAGTCTGATAGAAGAACGGGCTCCAATGTGGCTTGGCGATCTTCTCCTCAGAGTAAGTCTCCCACCCCATATCGATTTGATCATTAACTAATAACGCATTAGAACAAAATTCCATTCAAGGAGCCAATCAAGGTCTCATTCGTGTTGCAGCCTTGGCAAGACCTCCTACCAAGCATCGCTGGTCCAGACGGAAACTCTCGTTTGAATGCCAATAGGATGCTTCGAGTGAAGAAAATCCTAGCTTATGTCGCGGAACGCATTGAGGCGGCTCCAGAGAGTCCGGAGCTTGATGCTCTGCGCCCAGAGGATTACCTGGAACTTTATTGTTATGATCAAGTGAGTGCTTATCCCAACTTGAGGAATATTTCTGACAGGGCCAAGAAATTGCCCATCACGATGAGCCTCGCTACTCTTCGAGCTCATGTTTGGAAGGGAGGTGCAGACGTTATGTTATACTATAAGAGCAACGGTCTGAAGCCCATTCGTTATGAAAAGAAGCCAGAGTCATTGACGGGGGCATCAACTCCCACGGCGCAAGCCACATCATCTACATCATAATCAGTTTCCTACAATACCAGCTCGTTTGCCAGATTACATAATGTATATAGCCACCTCGAGCATTGAGTTGCCTTCCGAATGAGTCTGTAGTATATTAAATCATTATTGCAAGCCGTGAACGTTTGATCGAAGGCTTGAAGCTCTCCATGTGTAAAGCCAGCTCCCAGTCTCAAAGAAATGGTGGTACTCATCTATCTGCAGAACCCCAACTTGTTGATGAGGGACAGAACCTCAATTTTTAATCTATGTACAACACGCCATCTAAACACCTAATTAGACTGCCATCTCCTTGTGCTATAAGCTTCCCTCACCAGACAACGAGTTGTATGCCCACTGATATGACCCAAGGAAGATGGCTCCACCAGCGCTGATCCACAAGACTCTGGGTCCTATGCCTGCAAAGAAAGCCCTCGGTCCGCTGTTTTTCAGAATTTGCCTCAGCAAAGAAAACATGGCAGTCTTCTCTTTGGCCAACATCATTCTCGTCTTCAAAACATCCAGGGGGGTTGTTATCCCGGCAGCAACAGCTCCAGCAGCACTACCAAAGAGGCCACTCTCCAAAGCACTGATAGTATCCCTCCCTGATTTCCTCCTTCGATATTCTCTCATAGATTCCCAAAGGGGAAATTGTATGACCGTGAACGGCACCTCCCTCATAATTGTAACAGACCATCCCCGGTACAGCTCCATCCAGACCCCAGATACACCGATCGCACGGTGTTGAGATAGAATTGCCCGCAAAGCGAATAGCGAAGATGAATACTGCCCAGCCTGGGCCCTCTGCTTCACAACCTCTGTAGGGACCCTGACGGCACACGCAGCCACCTCTCCAAGACTAGCAGCCAGCATGTGTTCAATTGGTGCAGCCCATTCTCCCGCCTGTCCTTCCGTTACTTGCTTCGCGTGCCGTCTTGCGGAGAGAAAGCTCTTTGAGTATTCGTACGTGCAGAAAAAGAGCGCTGCACCGGGTGCCGAGCCAACGATTGCGCTGCCAACTCCACGGTAGATTCCGGAGAATCCCCCAGATGCGAGGAATCCGGAAGATGACTGTAGCCTGGTCTTCAATGTGTCGAGGGGGTAGAGAGAGAGGTCGACGGTTGTGCCAGCAAGAGCTCCAGAGAGCAGGGCTGTGGAAAACGACCAAGGAGTCTGGGACGACATTTTATGCTTTTAAGACACCGCCGAAGTTGCTCCAGGTAGGAATATTCTTCAGGTTAGGGCAGTGGCCGAGGCCAGCAGCATTGTCGAGGGCCCATGCTCGTGTGGCTGATGATGATGATGATAATGATGATGATGTCGAGGAGAGCTCGACTATTTTCCTATTTATTTTGACGCGACACGCGTCTCTCAACCATTTTTCAACCTCCAGGTCACCTTTTCAATTTGTGAGAGGTCGACAGGGTATGGCATGGAATGGGGCCAGCCAAAGTTATTCAAAATGCCCTCTCTTCAGCTGTTCGTCCAATTACCGTAGCAGAATTCGCAAATGCCCTGCTCAAGCAATGGGTTCCACAAGGCCGTGGACGTGACACTCTTGGTACGTCTTCAACGAAGATGCTTTCACTAGACCTTCATTCTGATTAATTGTAAACAGGCTTGGCCATCAGTGGAGGTGCTGATTCAATGGCTCTTGCAGCTTTGTGCTCTCAACTGCAGGACCTTTCTCGCTCTCCACATGCCAGGACAGAGGGACAACCTGAGCTGAGCTCTCTGAACCCTCTCAAATTTCGGGCTTTCATCGTGGATCATGGCCTAAGAGCTGGCAGTAGTGCAGAAGCAGAGGCTGTATCAAAAATCTTAGAAGAACGAGGTAATGACTCTCAGATAAATGAGAGCTCGTCGAACGCTAATCATTACAGACATCGAGACCCAGATCTTGAAGATCAAATGGCCTAGGCTCGGCGATCCGGCGAGTCTGCCAAATTTTGAGTCTTTAGCCAGAAAATATCGTTTCCGCTTGCTTGGTAGAGCTTGTAGTGACCTAGGAATCGACTCATTGCTTCTAGGTCATCACGAAGATGATCAAGCTGAGACTATTTTGATGAGACTCGCCAATGGCCAAGGCACGAGGGGTCTAGTTGGAATTAAAAGTCCGGCTGGTATACCAGAATGCTACGGCATCCATGGAGTCTATGAGAGCGGCGGATATGACAACACTCCAGGAGGAAACATTGACCAATGGAAGAGGTCGGTGCCCGCGACCTTCAGCTGGTCTTGGTCAGACTACTCCACAGCAACCCAATTTCCCATTGAAAGTGGCGGAATCCAAATCTACAGACCCTTCTTGAACTTCAGTAAGCCTCGTTTGATTGCAACATGCATCACGGAGAACATGGAATGGTTCGAGGATCACTCCAATATCGAGCCCACTACCACTATGAGAAATGCAATTAGGCATATTTATGCCAATCACTCCATGCCTGCTGCTCTCACAAAGCCTGCACTTCTGGCTCTGTCGGCGAAGCTGAATGGCCAACAGGCTAATCGATTCGACATCATGAAATCATGGCTTGCGAAATGCAAAATTACTCATTTCGAAACTCGTATTGGGACTGTCAAAGTTCGTTTTGCCAACTTAAACCAGTTTCGAGGTCCTGGAATTGTGTGGCCGCCTCCAGGTGCTGGCCTGATCGCAGCTGAGCTACTTCGTGAAATCATCCAGCTGGTGACGCCTCGAGACCATGTTGATTTAAGCTCTCTGCACAGTGCCGTGCAACACACATTTCCAGAAATCTCACAACAGGGCGAGCGGATGCCTCAAAATACTGCATTTACTGCTTCTGAGGTCTATTTTCAGCCTGTGCTGGCGAACCCCTCCAGAGGTCCATCCCCCAAGGCCACAAACCAGAAGACAGAATGGATCCTCTCGCGTCAACCTTACCTGTCAAGAAGACTTCCAAAACTTCAGTTTGCTGTTCTAGCCACTCCAGGTTCCTGGTCCCCTTGGCACTTATATGATGGCCGTTACTGGATCCGAGTCCAGAATCGCAGCACGGGATCTCTCTTCATGCAACCGTTCAGGCAGGAGCAGCTTGCCGACTTCCGAGCTTCGCTTAAGAAACCTGATGGAACTCTATTAACAGGAGATCTAAGGAGGAAGGCGCCTGGTAATATTAGGTGGACCTTACCCACGATTATGAGGAAGGAAGAGGATGGGAAGGAAACGCTGATCGCCCTGCCTTCACTAGGCCTCAGTATACCTGGAAGTATGCTGAGATGGGAGATGAGATACAAAAAGATATGTACCGATCTGATTGCAAATACAATCTTGGAATGGACCTAGTGGAGGGCCGCTGAGGTCTCTCAAAAGGCACCGCAACCTCACGTTATACAAGAAGGTTTCGTATTGCTAATCTTCCAATGGATGAAAACATCATAGAGCATTGATGAGAAGCAGTGAAGATGAAGCAGATCTTCATAGCATAGAAACCAAATATTCTAAGATACCAATGTCCACCTAAGATATCTGACAGCCCCTTTGACCGTCTTTGACCACGATGTGCCTGAATGAGCCAATGCTACAGAGCAATACTCCCTGGCAGTCTAGAGGTTATGCATGTACGAGCTCTTGGATCTTTATCTTTTGTCAGTTTGTGTTCGCTCCCTCAATAGATCACATAATATCACGTATTTGAAGCATTTGAGATTGTATTGAGCTTCATTGATTGCTATATCAACAACATAACCTGTATACTGAAGCCCGTTTGCCGAACCCTGCCGAGTATGGGTATCCTGGAACGCCGTGTTCGTTTGAAAACGCCATCCCAATGCAGCCTTCCTGATTTATAGACTTCGGTTTCGTCAAGTAGTATTTTGTAGCCCGAGCAGAAACCATCGTGCCTCGATGTATCAAGCCATCTCAAGAGGCATAATCCATCAGGTTACTGCCTGTAATCTTGGCAGTCTTCGGATTGGTGATTCCGGATATGTAGAGGGAGAAAGCAGTGCCTGGGTACATTTACCTCAGACGCAGAGCCTTCTTCGTGTTTTCGTAAACGACATAGGTAATGCTGACCGCAGGAACGACCTTCAGCAAATTCGGGGTGATACCCTTGAAGAGACCTCTGAAACCTTCGTTCTTAATAGTTCTCTGCGCCACGTCCACTATTCCGGTATATGTTGGGGGATGCAGCACCGTTCCTTGAGCTTGTAATCTTGTCCGCAAAAGGTTGATAGGATACACAACACTCGCCCCGAAAGCCCCAGAAAATGCTCCAATGCAGCCTGTAGCGAATGATCCTGGAAGTGCGTCTTCTTCATGGCAGCCTAACCTCTTGGCACTGTGTTGCGCGAGTTTGGATTTGAGAAACTCAAACGTTCCGAGGTCGATCGCAGAGTAAGGAAACATGCCAATGAGGCCCATGGTCAATCCTCGATAAGACGTGCGAACCAGTCCTTGACGGTACATTTTCTTTGCTGTTTCGATAATGAGTGCGTTTCCATGAAGTCCACCAGAGACAGTTTCACACTGCATTCTGCAGGCTGTTAGCGATCGTACAATGATAGAAGAGGAGGAGTCTCACCGAAATTTTAGGGTATCGATAGGATAAACGAAGAGCCTGCAATGGAACGTAAGTATTGTGGAAAGGCTAGAAGAGGGTGAAAGCGTACTGGGAGACAAGACCACCAGCTCCACCTGCCACAAACTTTGAGTAAGGATTAATATTCTGTGGATCTCCATGGCCTTCAAGTTGCGCAAGGGCCCTCTTGGCGGCTTCGTAAGACCCGAACTTGATTGCCGACTCGGGCATAACCTTCAGTACGTTTAACCCATTGCCTAGGAGAGAGTCAGAAGCCTCCAAATACCCAAGGTGAGTGGTCGGATCAGACTTACCAGCAAACAAACTGCGCATCCCTCCCGCCTTCCATAGCTCTTTGGCAGCAGCAACGAGAGGCTGGCCCAGCTTCTTGGCTGCGGCCACCGCGTTACCCTGCTTTGCAGCTTCTATCGAGTCTTTCGGGGGGCCCACGTTGGCAATGAGGTATACCTTTATTCGATCAAGTGGAGCAGTGGCAGTTCTGGAGACAGCACCAGCGACGGCCCCCGCAAGGAAGTAACCTGGATCGGGTAGAACAGAAATCAGCCATGACCTCTCGAGCGTTGCAACATCCTCGAAAAACGGCTCCTCGCTCTGAGCGAATAGATCATCTTCATCAACAGTGGGGTCGATGGCCGTTTCGACGAAGTGAGCGTGGTTGTGTTCATACATGGTTTCTGCTGGTGGTGTGATTTCTTGACCTGATGGTGAAGTTTTGGCTGGGAAAGAGCGACTTGATTTTTGTGGTGGTTCCGCGATCTTGATAATGGCGCCAAAGAGGATTGAAATGAAAGATCTGGGTCTACCTAGTCCTTCCAGAGTTTCCTCGCTTATAGAAGTATCGCCCTCTGAATTCAATGTGACTGTCGACGAGTAGTATGATAATACCGCCTTGAGGCCCGGATTTGCGTTGGTGGGGAGGAACAGTAAAAAGTTACTGTCAGGTTCGTTAGCTGCGTTTGTACGGACGGATCTGTGCATTTAATATCAAAAGATGGGTTTTGGCAGTGGCTCGTGCCATGTTCGCGGGCACAGCTAGTGAAAAGCAAGCCCGCACACATGTATACAGCTATCTGGAGAGGCACCCTTTGCCAATTCTTCCCACTCTCCCAGAAATGTTATTGCTTACCGCCACTCGTCGAAAGTTATGTAGCCCTATTTGCAATTAGATGGTGGCAGTAAGTACACGAAGATATAATAAACAAACATCGTGATTCTCGTCTACTTCTGCAAAAAACTGGTCCAATTTCGAATTTGGAACAGTAAGTCCAGCCCTCTTGAAGGCCGCCTTCAACTCCTCCTTGTCTAGTTTGCCATTATGGTCTCGATCAATGCTATGGAAGAGTGAAAACAGCTCCTTCTCGGTCCGCTCGACGAAATTGCGAAACTCTGAAGAGGGATAACTCGTCAGCCATGTTTGTGTGCTGATCACAATACGGAACTAGAAAACACCACCACAAGAGGGCACAGAACATACCCTCATACTGGATCATCTGGTCCCCATTCTTATCCATAGCCTTCACCACATCCCTGAGCATATCGTTGGCATTTTTCAGAGCTGGTCACAGATCAGCGATTCAGCGCCGGCAGGCTGGATACGAGATTGCTTGCGATGATCGATCCTGATCAACCCCTTCTTTAGGCCATTGAAATCCAGCTCGCCCTTATTCTGAGGGTCGAGTTTCTTCCAGAGGTGCTCAATTCTTTCATCTCTGCTATTTTGCGATTCTGGGAACTCCATCTCGAGAATCTTGGCTGTCGGGATCTCAATGATTGCTCATGGTCGATGGAGAATTGACCCTGAGCACCTTGGCCAATTTCGTTATCATTGAAGCAATGCTGTGAACATAACTTAGGTCTGCGAAATAGTGCGGCGGATCTGGGGAAGAGCTGGGCTAAGTGAGCTTCAAAATTGTGAGGTCTGAAATCCATGGAAGATGAGGCATCATTGCAGCCCACTTCGCTTGTAGAACCCGGCCATTGCAGGGGTGGTCATCAGCCTCGTGCCGAGCAGACAGCCTCCCTGGCGCATTGCTGGAATCTCTGTCTGCAGATTTATTCCCAGTGCTTTCATCTATGTCCGTTCCTGTCTGTCTGTCTTAAGTTATCTGAAGCAGCTGGAGACAATAGCTGCTTTCCGTAGCCCTGAATTTGAGCTCTGCCCCACCCTAGATACATCCTCCGACCACCTCGAAGAATCTGACCGAGCCCTCGAAATGGCAGCCAACTACTGGGAATCGACTCAACGGCGTCATTGGCAATTCACCCGAGAGAAACTGGAAGTTCTGCGGAAGAAATTGGAAGATGAAGATCAGAACCTTGTGCAGATGTACCCTCTTCCAGCCCTACGACATCTCAGCATATATTTCAACCAGCGTAAGCCACCTCATGATAGGTGTACACCTTTCTAACATCCTCGCCATTACAGAAGTTGCACGACTTGGAAAACGCCTTGGCGTACGGCAGCAAGCCATGGCAACAGCACAGCTATATATCCGTCGTTTCTATTCAAAGGTCGAAATCAGACGGACAAATCCATACCTAGTTATAGCAACTGCCGTATACTTGGCATGCAAGATGGAAGAATGTCCGCACCATATTAGACTTGTTGTCAGTGAAGGTCGAACCTTGTGGCCAGGCATGTTCAACTTCGCGAGTATCCCCTGGCTTGCTCTGACTCTTGCCCAGACTTCTTCAGTAGTGATACGTCAAAACTCGGGGAGTGCGAATTCTTTCTCATATCCGAAATGAGCTCCCAGATGATCGTTCACCACCCTTATAGGAGTTTGACCGCCTTACAAACGACATTCTCCCTCACTCAAGAAGAGTATGCTCTCGCCTGGTCGATCATAAATGATCACTACATGACCGACTTGCCTCTCCTTTACGCACCTCATGCAATTGCCATAATGTCAATTCTTCTTGCTCTGGTACTCCGCCCCAATACCACTGGTATTCAATCGGCGGCCAGTTCTGCTGGTACTATCGCGAGTGCGGCACATGCAGCTCTGAGCTCAGCTGGTCAGACGAAGAACGGAGGTGAGAAACCAGGCGGGGTGGCGCGAACAAAGGTGCAGAAGCTTGCCAACTGGCTTGCGGAAAGCAATATTGATATAGAAGCCATCGTCGACTGTACCCAGGAGATCATTTCCTTTTATGAGGTACAAGAACAATACAACGAGAAGCTCACAAGGGAGCAAATCAACAGATTTGTCAAAGCACGCGGGCTGGACAAGTGAAGAAGAGGAACAAATGAAAACTTAGAACTGAAAGGTACACATTAAGTTCTTGGTAATGTTCAATATCACAGCGACGATGTCGACGAACGTCGATACTGGGATTGCAGGAATTAGAGACAAAATTTGAGGCCAGATGATGTCAGACTTGCAAATGGACTTTGCTTTTCCGCCTACCAGAGAGAAGTACAGTAGTTAGTAGGCAAGCGAGGTATTCAAAAAGGAGGTTACGAGAAGCGGGGGGGGAGGGGGGGAGGGCATTTCCGCTCTCTGTGTTCAATGCGGCACGGCAGCGATGTCATCGATCAAGACTTTTCAGAGATGAGAAAGACGGATAAGTCTCGAAATCAATAAAGTGGTCTTTGATTTATCTCGCTTCTTCTCGAGACTTCAGTATTCGCTCTGTATCGGGGCCGTTGCCAAGTCCGCGAGAAGAGGGAAAGCGAATGAAAAGGAGCATCCCATTAGCATTTTCAAAGCAAGTGTAAATGGACCATAGATATTCCGGCAACAACCTATGAAGCAAGCTCATACGGTTTAAACCTTGCAGACTTCGAAACAAGAAAGACTGCCTTTCCAATATAGTAGAGACTCTTGATTTACAGACAGTGAACTATGTTTGTTCCGAACTCGACATTTTGCAGCGCCCGGTAGCGAGCAATTCTTGACCTCCGGTCTCTAGCCACCCTTCTATCAAAGGTAAAGCGCATAGCACTCAGAAATATATTATTATTAGAAATTGCTTTATTGTCAAAGATCAGGCATCAGGGAACATCCCAGAATTTCTGTTCTGCAGAAATTCACGAGGCATGACAGGCTTGGTAGGGCTCAATCTATGACATATCATGATTGGCTGAGGTTTCATAGGGAAGGAGGCTTGCACAGCAGGGGATGTGGGCTGGTAGGCGCAGCAAGCGCACGATGGCTGTGTGTTTGAAGATATGCAGTCAATTTATAAATATGACACCGGACAGGCCGTTGACGCATTGGTCAATGGAGTAATCTGATCCCTACGCAAGTGGTGGCTGAGGCTGGAAAAAGGAGGAGATTATTCATGGAGAAGCTGGGCCAGGGCGGCGCATGAGAGGTCGAAGGGTTCGAGCTATGACCAAGGCGGGAAAGGAAACTTTATGCGGATGTTTGCTTGCATCGGTGAGCGGATTGATCTTCACCCTCTTAAGGGGTAACGATCATCAATCGAGAATTCCAGATGCTTGTGGATGGATGGTGGGGCCTGGTACACGCAGTCTGTATTCTACATTTTGGCGGTAGATCTCAGAACATGCGATGAACTCCCTTGACGAAGCAGAATTTTCTGGAGAATACTGGAGCTCTGCCAATACAGCAAGAGAGAGGAAACAACTCTTCGCCAAGCTTCTGTGAAACTAGGGGGCAGGGGCGGCGGCCTGAGGCATGAGAGTCCGCCGTTCACTCGCCGACCCCACAATACAGTATCGCAGACATCCAAGCAGGTGTTTTTTCTCTCGGGCTACATTATAGCAATAAACACTGCATCCTGCTCCTACTGAGAGCGTCGATAACATTAGACTGAGATGCAACGATTTCCGCAGACGACAGTACCTGCGACAGCAGGAATTTGACTAAAACCAAGATGGCAGGAAGCGAGCCAATCACTTGAATGCGGTGGCAAAACCACCCTAGCGCCTTTCTTGTCTGCTGCTCAAGCCCGCCCCGAATCCCCTCGATCGCCTCTGCTTACCAGCCTCTACCTCGCCCTCTCCCACCCAACAGTCCCAGCCTCCAAACATATCAAGATCTTCTCTTCCAGCATTCTCAACTGTTCCTCAATCAAACTCCTCTGCGTCTACTAGACAGCTATCTTCGCAACACACTCTGTTGGTCACCTGCCGCACCCCAACAACACTGGCGCTTCCCTCACCGTCTTCTCATCAACCATGTATCACTACCAAGCCCAAACATCGCATACATCGGCACACCACTCTGGAAGGGGTCGCAGAGCACCCCGCTTATCCCAACATTCTCACAAGCAATTCCGAAATGTAAGGAAAGAAGAAGAAGCGGCTGTGGTGTCCAGTTTTCGTCAGCGCTTCGAAGCGGGGCGATCCTTCGACCTCGACGATGACATGGAATTCTGCCCAAACCTCCTCTCCGATAGCGATATAGTATCTATTAATTCCTCGTCGTCGGATCGCTCGTCGCTGTCGAGTGGGTCACCTGAAGCCAGCCCACAATCTCACCAAGTCTCTCCCGATTCCGGCTTCACTCTCAACTCCAACTCGAACCCATACATTCCATCGTACCAAAGCCAGCCAACAACCCTCAAGCTGCATCAACCGGCTGCAACCCGGATCCGTAACGCAATCCCCATTGTTAACCCAAGCACCGGCATCCGAATGAACTCGCCATCTCCGCCCTCGGTCTCGCCCGCCAGAATGAGCAGCAACCTCGGTCGACACTGGTAGACTGCCTCTACTGTTCCCTCTGATCAGTAGAGTCAGTTTTTCTTGCGTCGCACTGATTTGCTATTCGTAATCTCGTCATCTGTCATTCTGGCGGTCAACACCTTGGGCATCGATTTCTCCGGTTACGGCAACCCTCCTCAACGAATCCTCTGTATAAATTCTTACGACTATCCCACCAAATTCCTTGAGACAGCGACGGCTCAACTTCCGATATCGATATACCCTCTGTTTATATAATATGAGACGGTGTTTTCATCCACAATGATGGCTTGATTTTGAGCGCGCATTGCATATTTTTGCGACGGTGTTTTGGCTGGCATTAATTTTCGGGCGGGAACATTGAAGCGGCGACTTCACGGTACGGGTATATGAAAACCAAAAGATATATCATCAGTTACATAGAACGATTTCCTTTTTTTATCGGAGACGGTGTTTTGAGGGTATCTACATGGAAACGGGGCAAGATTTCTCTCAATCTTTTCTTGGATTTATCTCACAATGGGTATGGCGGACAAGGTGTCGGTGTGCAAAGGTTGAGCGTTCTTGTATGATGAGCGCTTCGGTGTTGTCCTTGGTACTGAATGGTCTGGGATTATTAGGCTTTTGTTTGAGCGTTTGATCTGGCGGGAGCATTTAGGTTGTCAGATCGAATCGATCATGTCATGTCATGTCATAACTAGGGACGAGCTATATGATCTATGTCTGCAACAGTGGGTGGGCTTTGGTCATTTAGGATCGGAGTACCCTCGAATATATTGTCTTGTGTTCATCCCTTCACTGTCAAACCGTGCTGCAGAACGAGCCTGGAGACGTTTACAAGCTCGCGGTGGACAGAAAAAGCGGCAGTCATTTTCAAATGTCCCGGGTCAAGCTGGACATTGTAAGTCTAACCTCTCTGAATGTGCATGCGATATTATACATTGAAAGTCTACTCGTTGTAAATGTCTCGGAAATTCTAGAAAATTGATTCCGGCTCCTCTACACACTAATAAAATGTTCCCATTTGACTTGGGACATTCAAGATGAGTGCCGCTTTTTCTGTCCACAGGGAGAGCGAGGTCAAGTGAAAACCGCTCTTGTCCAGTTTCGCCCGTACGATTCAAATCGCAGGTAGTGAAACAGGTAGTTCGATATCGGAATCTCGACATGAGCATTTTCCATTTCCGTCTTTGGACCTGAGCTGTTGCTGCTATAGCCTGAGCTGTGGGTGAGCCAAACCTGAGCCAGGCTGAGCAAGTGAGCCAAGGAGGTGAGCTCAAGGTGGACAGGGGCGACCCGTTTGGGCTCCTCGGCTACGACTGCCGCTGGCTACGGCAGGATTTTAGGCGGTAAGTGGTCGAAACACTCGAGCACCAGAACACCAAATTCACGAAATTCAAAACTACGAATCGCATGCTACTTAAAATTAGGCATAGAATTGCACTAAAATTATACTTAGACTCGTACTTACATTTAATGGGAGCCCTTTATATATTGCAGTAAGCTATCCCTAGGGAGCTCTTTATATGCAATACGAAAAGAGCTCCTTAGGGGGCAGCTCACTTGGGGCAGCTCCCTATAATAATAATAATTAGCCTATCTTAGTATATGACCTAGTTTTATATACTAGCTATAATAGTTACGGGCCTTGCATGTCCAATTTCAAGTGGTTTGGGTTTTTTGGTGTTCTGGTACTCGAGTGTTTTGACCACTTACCGCCTAAAATCCTACCTTAAGCATCGCTTATCTTCTATTTCAACCTCTCCCCAACTTCCCCTTCCTTCGACATATTTGTGATATTCTCAATTGCGACAATGGTATCATTACGGTGGCCATATATCGAGGGCCCTTCAATATGGGGAGCGAAAACATCGGCGTATGAGTAAGTATCGTCTAATGGCATTCGCAGTCGTACGATTGATTTGATGTCCTTCTACAGATTCTGTGAAATGGTAAACATTACTTCAAAGCGTGTCTTTACAAGACCAGCTGTCGATTGACTTAGGATTTTTACATGACTCCATATGTTGCAGAGTTCGTCAACACCCTGACCAATTTAGGTTACAGTACGAATCCCTCTACCCCTCCTCAGGACACAGCGCTAATTTCGATCGCAGTCTATCTTGGAGTCAGAGGAATCAAGAATTCTCGAAGAGGTGGTAACGATAGTGTCGTGAATCTATGCTACTCCATGCTCGTCTTCCTCGGTGCAGGCTCCGCCGCATACCACCTGAACATCAAGCACGAAACCCAGATGCGTGTGTCTCCTCTCTTGCTACCCCAAATCCCACGCTGATAACTTCCGACAGTGGACGAGGTATCCATGCTCTTCACCACAATTAGTATTTTGTATGGCGCTTTCAGCATCACCCTTGGAAGCGACGCCAGAATAGCCCTCGCGACGCTTTTGACCGGAGTCGCTTTGTTGATTTCCGTCAATCACGTTGTTGTTGGCGATGTTGAGCGTTTCCGGTTGTGGTTTTTATTCCTAGTCCTGGGCACTTTTGCACAATGCGTGTGGTTACTATCAGCAAAGGTACCAAACATCAAGGTCAAGAGGGAAGCTCAGCAGCTTGCGACTTATGGCACAGGTTCGTTCCAGCATCCTTCAACCACGAACTCCAAGAATTTATTGCTGATTTCTCATGCCAACAGTGGCTTTTGTTACTGCTTTTATTCTCTGGAATATCGATAATGAATTCTGCGACGAATTGACCTCATTCAGAAATGGCCTCGGAATCCCATGGGGCTTCGTTACTGAACTGCATGGCTGGTTAGTGGTAACTCTTTAGATCTGAGGTCGTGACTAATGAACTTCCCAAGGTGGCACCTCCTTACTGGTCTTGCGGTCTACTACTACATCGTCTTTGTTGAACGACTGAGGCTCTACATTAAAAGCACCACCGCAAAAAGATCAGGTGCAATCCAAGCCAAATTAGTTTGGTCCGGAGCACTCACTCTTCCACAAATTGAGATGTCAGCCAAAGAGGATTGATAGGACTGGACCAAGAGGCAGGAGAAGCTTCTGGAATAATCTGAATTGAGTTCTGGAACTACAAAACATTCTGAGAAGGTGGAAGGGAGGATGGGTGAGAGGACAGGTAAAAGGATATGTGAGAAGATGGGAGAGAAGATAGGAGAGAAAAGATGTAAAGGCAAGAGGGAGATAGTCATTTATAGAGTACGAAGCCCCGGGCAAATCGCAGAGAACGACGTCAAATACCCTGAAGTAAGACGCAAGAAAATGTCCTTGCATGGAAGACAAGTAGACGGGGATAACTGTCTGGGAATGAGTTCTGGCTGGCATAGGTTGTGAAATTGCAGTGGAACTGATTTGGGATCCCTGGCTGGGAAAGGGGGCCTTTTCGAGCCCCTCGTTAAAAGTTGACGATATCTGAGATGGGTGATAAAGACCTGAGCAGACATGAGCCGAAGCTGAGCTGTGCCTGAGCCAGCCTGAGCAAAGGCGGCGCGAGATCACATGAACTTGATGGTTGGGAGGTGTCGAGATTCCGGTCAGGAAACTTGAGATCCAACTCATCAGGTCAATGACCCAAGTGAGACCTGGCGCTTCCCCAGCAACGTGCCCCAGATCAGCTCAGATCTGAGCCTGTTGATCGACTCGCACGCACCCCATTTCCAAACGCCGAAAGCGGAAATTCCCTCACGCGCTTCCATCGCTTGAAGCCACTCTTGAAGCCCACTACGGTTCCCCATACCATGCCCCACGCAGGACGGTGTTCTAGAAGCGATGACGTATCGGGCTTTGATACCCGAGGGTAAATGTACCTGAGGAGCATGAGCGAACGAACGCAATGGAGATTTGCTTTAGAGGAAGCTAATTTAGTGTCCTTGATTGCCTTTTGATACTGATCATCATCTGAGGAAAGACTTTGCAAGGCAGAGGGATTCTGAGACTTCAATTGATACTTCCTGCGTAATCTTCAAGGCAATCATTTGTAGGTCCTCACTCAGTCCTTTCAGAGGAATTGATATTCTCAACTCATCTTCAATCAGCAGACAAGATGTCTTTTCTTTTACGAAACGCACGAATTGCCGCTCGGCCGGTTATTGCTTCACGAGTTATGCCCTCGAGGGCTTTTACGAGTTCAAGCGTGAGGCCTCTCAAGGAGGATGATCGCCGTATGTTTCCTGCCCCAATAGTGTAGATTAAGGTACATACTGATAAACCTCTCATGATGTAGACAGTCCAGATCTGGCGGAGCAAAATGAGAGACACAAGCAAGACCAATTGCAGAAGCAAAAGGATGGGAAGGGTCATTGGAAGCCAGAACTGGCAAGCAACAGCGAGGAAGCTGTGAGTTCCCCTCTCTGACTCTCTGAGCGGGCTCTGGAAAGATCCTCTTGCTGATGTAATTTTCTGGGCATAGGTAGCCGCGGATCGTCAAGCCGGTGATCATACAATTGAGGAATTGCAGAAGAAGACGGCAAAGCATGCGGAGGAGAAGCACAAGTAGGTGGTGTCTCATGTTGGTTTATTCTTTTGATTGAAGAGCACGCACAGATGCTGATTCGATATCTCTGAATAGACATGGAACAAGTCAAGATCCTGGGTTGTGATTATTGGAACTGGCGAAGTCAGTCGGACTAGAAGTAGAAACGAGGTTCCTGGTGAGCAGGAGAGATAATTGTACCATTCTCCCAAGGAACATTGATGGTGCATGACACAATCGTTTACCTTTGGGACTTGTAGAAAGAAGTTTGAGCATTTGAACACAGTATTATGAGTTGTAATATTCTTTGCCCACGGAGCCAGCGACGATCAATCTACCACAAGCCAGCTGCCATCAATGGCTGAACTCCTAGAACACCTCCAAATGCAATAAGATACATCCGAGAGCCACCCGTTTTCCTGAAACCTTTATTTCAATATAATGATCAACAAGACCAATATTATGATCAGAACAACGATGATCGTCATCTGCATATTGTCCTTCGCCTTCCTAGCTATAGTTCCTAGGTTCTTCCTCGCCTTATCGAGCCTTGTTTGATGCCTATCCACATGTCTATCAACGTCATCCAACATCTGAACATGTTCGTCCAACTCATCCCCAATCTGAATACTCAGTTCCCTCTGTCTTCCAATCGACTCGCCTAGTCTATCCAACGCCTCATCTTGTTCGGCTATCACCCGTGAATGATAGGCATGGATCTGTTGATTGTCCAGATGAGATTGATCTGGTGGGCCCGCTGTAGGGTCGTCTCGATAGGGAAAGAGGGCGTTTCGGGCTTCATCCTCATCCTGAACCAAAGGTGCATCAGAGAATCTGACGGACTTTGGGGAGGGAGCGGCAGAACTATTTGCTGTGTCTCGAAGGGATTTTTTGAGAAACGAGGAGGAAGATGCAACTCTCGGCCGTTCCGCAGCTCGTGCAAAGTCCTCGGATAGAGCGGGGTCGTTGGGATGGGATATTGTTGAGGATGTGGTGTCTGTAGGGACTCCCCGGAATTGGGATGCTAGATCATTGTACTGTGATCGAAGATTGTTTTCTATTTCTTGAAGTGTAGTTGATGCGCTGATGGCCCTGTTAGTCCGGCCTTCAAACCTGAGACGGGGTCACCTACGCTGAGTCTCCTGCTTCTTGCAAACGCACTCGTTCCTTTGTGACGTTATCGAGCCCTTCTTTTAAGGAGTCAAGTGACCGAGATATATGACCGTCTTGCGAGGTAGGCTCAAGGTTCAGTGATATAGCTCGCTGCCTTTCCAGGAGAGACAGCTTGATGTGATCCGCCAGCAGGAAGTATTGATTCGGGTTCGCCATGGTGCCGCCTGTTGGCTGTTTGCAATGGCAAAGGTTCTTTCTGGTCCTAGACACGGTGTCGCCAGGAGATGGTTGTACGGGTCATGTGCCAATGTTTCTGTGAATGAATCAAATAAATAGATCTTGCGGTGGAACCTGGAACGTTTGGTGATGAGAGATAGGCGTTAGAATCTGGTGCCTTGCCGGAGTACGTACTTTAATTTCTGGCCAATAAGGTGGCGAGGAAAGAACGACTAGCGGGTGCGGGCATGGTCCAAAGCCGACTTGCCGACATTCATCAAAGATGTGGATATCCCGAAGGCGAACTCGAACTCATCAAAGTCAACATTCTTCAGTTCAACGTGCGAGAAGGGTGGGTGAGGCTGCCTATCTATGAATGCCCAGTCAGCCTCCGAACTCTCAGACTAGTTTGATCCACGAATCCAATGAACACGTCCTTCTACACCCACTTAAACCTTCCGCATCGCCGAAACCTCACGTGCTAGTGGTGGACTCTGTCCCTGTCCTCAACCTCAGCCTCCTGTCCCTCACATCTTGGTCCCCGTCCTTGATTCTCCTGGGCTGGCGTATTTTACCTCCATGAAACATGTCTCATCAAGGACACTATCCTCCTCCAAATACGCCATCCAGCGACTACAGTCTCTCGCCAAGGGTTAGTCGACGCCAGCCTCGCAGCAGTCAGATGACTCCAGACAGACCAGCCAACCTCAATATTGCACATTCTGTGGATCTGAGGGCTCTGGCATACGTTGGGCCTGTCGACCAGAACCTCATCTGCGCTATCTGCAGGTGTGCCTTGGTAGACCCTGTCACCACTCATTGCGGCCATACTTTCTGCCAGTCATGTATCAATGATGCTCTGTCTCACAGCCAGCTATGCCCAGTCGATCGGTCACGGCTTTCTTCAGGAGACTTGGCTCCCTCCCCGAGGATCATCGTCAATCAGCTGGATGACCTGAAGGCAGAATGTCCGAGCTGTAGCACTCCATATGCAAGATCGATGCTCGAAAACCATCTAGAGAGATACTGCAAGGAGGCTCTTATTCTCTGTCCTGGCAAGAACACTGAGCAGAGGTGCGAGGAGACTGTCAAGCGAAAGATGTCTGACAAGGGTTGTCTTCATTATACAACAGAATGTCCCGATTGCCAGGAATCACTTATGATGGTAGAGATGGAAGACCATCGGGAAAATTCATGTGATGAAAGAAACAGGCACTGCGAGCGTTGTGGTGCAAAGCTTTTACGTTGCAAGGAGACCGAACATGAAAAGGAATGTCCCGATGCCATTGCACCTTGCAAGTGGATGGAGTACGGTTGTCAGCATGAAGCAAAGAGAAAAGACCTGCCCCTTCACGTGGATGATTGCAGCTTTAAGTTGGTTGGTCCAATGGCAGAAATTCTCAAGAGAGAAATCAACACGCTCCGATCCGAGGTCCGTACTCTCACTGAGACAAACCAACTCCAAGAACGGCGAATCAAATTTCTCGAGAATGGCTTCAAGGATCCCTATCGACCTTTGGACTACTCGGATTTCTCCGATCAGACGCTTTCCGCCATTCAAGAAGCTGGCAACCCTGAGCCTCTCAGTGCCGGCAACGAATACCTGCTGTCTCTACTCGAGGCTCAAGAGAGTAAGATGAGTCAACTCTCTGCTGCTATGACCGAGAATGAGGCGAAGCAGACAACCTTACTCTTTAATGAAACCATACCCATCAAGAACGAATTGGCCGAAATCAGAAGTATGCAGCAGACTACAAGCATGCACGTTCGTTGGTTGTTGAGATTCCGCTTACAAGACAATCATCGAAGACTTGGAACAGGACCTGGCTCAAATGGCGGTTCAGATGGCGGTGGATCAAGCAGTGATGCACCGCTGCCACGAAGATTGAGTGACGGACTGTCGAGAGATATTATCACAAAGTTGTGATGCCAGAGTGGCCTAGAAACGGGGGCAGCATTTGGCAGTTGCTCATACAACGCATTGCATTTGGAAGGGACATGGTTGGCGTTTAGGGCTTGGATGGCATGGATTGTAGAGTCAAATTGTGTATACCCACGGGAGGCTCAGGCTTCGGCGTTACGGTTCATAGGAGACTCGAGATAGACAAAAAAGGGACACCTATTCTCAATGTTCCAAGTCAAGATGGATATTTCAAATTGCCTCTACGTGCCATCGATGACACCACATTTTAAAGGACACAATGTGATTTGAGAAATTCGCTGAATGCGGAAACGGGTGGTAGAATATTAGTTCCACCGTGTATAAAGGTTCTGTGCATCTTTTCGTTCTGCTCATAATTTCAGTCATCCCGGCCAGCCAGGGCAACATGAATATCCAAAGACTCGCTCGTTCTCATCAATCGTAAGCCATAATGCCCGAAGTATGTGCAAGAAACAGATTCAACCTAGCAAGGCGCCATCACAAGTAAAGAAAGTCCACTCTCCGCATGGCATCTAAAGAAAAGAAGTGCAGACCACCGCAAGCGAAGCAACTCCCAGCAATACACTCAGGCTGGATTTCAAGGTTTCGCCACCGTTCTTTTTCTTAGTCGCCGATGGTGAAGCCTCAGAGCTTGTTGGGGAAGCTCCGTTGGGATTGTTACTCTGATCATCGGCCAATATGGTAATCGCTAGATTCTGCATGATATCTCCATTGCTCTGCTGGACAACCTGGCTGACCTTTGAGGCTGTGACAGGCACCATCTTTCCGCTGGGAGCCGGACTGATGCCGTTGTCAATAAGTGTCTGTGCTCCAGCAGGAACATCGGGGATGGTGAAGTTACTACTGAAACCAGAGGTGGTGATCAGAGAAGAGGTGCATTTTGGCGGGGTGACGGAGACGTTCTGAGCAGATAGACCCTGAAGATAAGTGACGTTGAGAGTATTAAACTGCTTCTGCAACGTGTCGTAGTCGACGAGGAGCTGAGCAGAACCGTTGCTGTTGATTTGCACAAGACCGTAGTCATCAGGCTCTTCGGAATATTCGTAAACCATACCGCCAGATAAGACCGGAGTCATTAGAGGACCATATATGACTGGGACTTCTGTAAAGACTCGAGGTGAAGGTTTATTGCAACCATATTCGGAGAAGAATACGGGGACACTCGTGCTGCTGAAGTCTGATACCAGTACATCGTAGCTTGACGTTGTGAAGGAGGAGGCTCCACACCATGAGTAGCTGTTCAGGGCAAAGAGGTCGGCTCGGGATGGGTCTGTAGAGGAGCCCGTAAGGGTACATTGAAGATAATTCCAAGTATCAACCAGAATTGTCCGGACATCTGCAGCACTGTAGCTAACGGGTATACTCCTCTTGGAGTGCTTCGCAATGTAGTTTTTGAGGTCCCGGATGACAGCCTTGACATGTAAGGAATTGCATAACAATGAGTGTAGGCCGGACTCACTCTCATATACGGTGGCACGACTCCACCTGAGGCGAGATCGTTGATAACCTCGTTTCCAGCAAAAAACAACAAGGTATTCTCATACGACTTGAAGGCCTCTACAACGGCAAATGTCCGATTCAGGTATGAGGATGTGTAGGTGGTCCATGGTGCGCCACGATCGAGACTCTCTCCAGCCAAGGGGGAGTTAACGTCAATCAACATGTAGATGCCAACCTAGCCCAATCTTAGCCGTGCACCCAATAAATTTTGTGGATTTGCAATTGACGAACCGCGTTGAAGATTGAGGCGCACATATCATGGTTGAGGTCAGGATCGACATTATAAACACGAATAGCATTCACGCCTTGTGGCTATCAGCATAGTCCTGGGATTTCCCAACGCTCATCTACACACCCAACCGCTGCATCAAAGCAGCATCTCGAAGGCAGACAGTGCCATCACTCAAGGGATCGATGCCAGAGCCCGGGTTGTAACCGGAACTTCCACCGGGTTGATATGCGACTCCAAGAAGCTGGAACCTATTGCCGGTGACTGCATTCACGAGGTCCGAGCCTTTCACCACAATCGATTGAACAGCGAGGGTGGTCGCGCAAAGCGCAAGGAGCGCGATCTAGATACAACATCAATTAGCAAGAGTTTCCAATATGAATTTGCGCTAAAGAGTCACGAAACGACGTTCGACGGGATTGCGCATGAAACAATGGGAGGCGGGGTTCTCCTACGGCGCTGGAAACAAGCATGGGGAAGGACCGAATTTCCAATGTTTTTCTCGCAACACAATTGCAAACGAGAGATGGGTGCCTAAAGACACGAGCGGTAGTGACTGCGTAGAAGAGGAATTAAAGAGAGATTCCCCAGAAAGTTGGTTTATTTGGTTGTTGCTTCCAAAGATGAGTTTAATCTTGGTTAAGAGTTACCCTTGCCTATTTGAAACAAGCGTCTCGGGAGATCGGCTGCTTTCGATTTAGGGGGGCGAAAGCTTAAATCCTCACAAGCGAGACTTCAGCTTCCAGGGTGAGTTATTATTCAGATGCATGACCAAGCATCCAAGGGATCAAATGCAACTACTCTGCCGTTATTCAAGTGTTTCACACCCCAAACCCCTCTTCCCTCTCCTCGTAATCCTCGTCACCCCCCTGTTCTCCACTCCTTTCCTTGAGCTGCGTGTTCTTTGGTGTCAACCTTGATTTCTCCCCCCAGACCTGACATTCATCACAGAAGCCCTTCCTGTAAATGTGTCTCACTTCCTCAAACTCACACATCCTCGTATGTCGATACTTGTAGCAGTACGAGTGAACATCAGTCTCTTTCGTGTGAGCACACTCTGTGAAGATGGTTTCCCATGTAATGCACATTCTAGCTTTTGTTGTTGGATGAAGGTGGCTTGATTGTCCAGGAGATAAGTTGGTAAGTGGAACGTTGAGTTAGAACCCGAATTTTGAAACGAAACAGCAGGCTGTATCAGCCTTTGGAAGGACATGCTGGTGTGAATGGGACAATAAATATCATCACCTGAGTGGTTGGAAATCCCATACGATTCACACGCACATATGAGCTACCGGTATTAACTTGTTGCATTCAAGTTATTTCCCTCTAAAGTCCTGCGAATTCGTATAACGGGGCAATGCCCCTTCTAATCCCTCCAAGCTGTGGAACAATGTATTGCTCAACAGCATAGATGACTTAAGGTTGCTCTTTCTAACAAGCTTGCAGGTGTAGCAGAGTAAACTTCGAATTCTTAGGACGCAAGCTGTGGAAAACTGTCAAGATATGGAAGGCTGCACTAGAGGTCACCACACGCCCGTGCTTAGAATGTATAACATTTTCAAACCTATTTACACGAACAGTCTAAACAACTTAATGGACGATTATGAGTATCTATTTGTAAAGTCCTGAGCAAATTTGACGCCACGATTTGCTCTGTACAACAAATGCCCAAGCCTTGAATGCAACCTTTTCATCATCTCATCTACTTAACCCGTGAACTCCTTCACCTTGCTTTCGGCCAACCGACCCGGAATGAGAGCAAGGGGAACAATACCGCTAACGTGCATCTCCGGTCCATAAACATGCATGTCTAGTTGCAGCTCTTGGCCGACAGCCTTGATGTTTTTCAAACCCTCTTGGTAGTTAGGTCCAGCACGTCTAACCCAGATTTGAACCTTGTGCTCGACGAGCTGGGAGGAGACCTCTCGAAGAGCTCGGATGACACCCTTGAATGTCGAAGCGACGTTGGTAAAGTTGGCAATACCACCACCGATGAAGAGAACCTTGCCCTCAGGATACATTGGAGCGCGGAGCATGAGGTCGAACACTGTACGGGCGTAGTGATAGGTCTGGGTCTCTGTTGGAGCACCAGAGTATTCACCGTAGTTCGCAAGTTGATCGGCAAAGCCACTACTGGCAATGGCATCGGCATAGACAACCGACGCACCACCACCAGCAACCAGGGTCCATACGCGACCATTTTGGTTCAGGATCGTAAGCTTAAGCGATGCACCAGTCTTCGCATCGAGCTCGGCGATGTAGGCTTCTTCCTTACTCATCTCACGACCGAAGGGAGCAGGGAATTCCATAGGTGGTCCAGCGTCGATGTTAACCTTTCCATCCGTTGACTTGACAGCGGCCATGCCCAACGCAGCGGGGGATCGTGCAACGGCCCATTTGACACCACACTCGAATTCAGCGGTCTGGTCGAGCTTGGCTGCCAAATCCAGGAAGTGTACCTCAGCAGATGTTCCTGCGGCGTTGGGGATGACGACCAGAGGGTTGATTTCGAGGTATGTGAATTGGCAGTCGACGTAAACAGCGTACAGTCTTGTGATGAAGTCAACAAGGACATTGTGGACACCCTTGGGAACCTTCTTCAAGAGCGTTGCAGCAAGTTCCTCGTTCGAAGGGTACTCGGAAAGGTCAACGGAAATGAGAATCTTCTCGGCTTTGGCATCGACATCACCAACGTCGACACCTCCCTCGTGTGTGAAGAGGATCCAATCGCCCTAAAAGGAGAAGACATGGTCAGCACGTGGCATGTGATAGATAGACATTCTGATTGGAGGAAGCATCGATTGCGGAAGAAAATAAACTCCCGGCTCGCAAGGACGAACGGAGGTGACAGCGGCAACTATCAAGCACATGCAGATACAGGTCCGAAAATGCATGTCGATTCGATGGGGTTTGGAAGAGATGTGGGCCTCCTGAAATGTGATCCCTGGCTTCCGCTCGCCCGCTGGATATCTCGCGCCGAAAATTGGAGTTCGGCCGAGCCACAAAAAGGTCGTTGTAACCCACATTCATATGGGAAAATTGCACCAAGTTTAAACGACCTTTTCGTACATCCGCATGCCATTTGGTCCGGGATTTACCGGGAGGTTATATTTCGACTTTGATCCTAAAACTTTTTGGACAATTCGGACTCTCCCAATTCCCACTCTTCTTTCAAGCTGGACAAGATAGAGGAGCGAAGCTAGAAAAAGGCAAAACTTACTTCTCGCTGAGAATTAATATTGATATAGTACTCTGTTCCCTCGGGATGCGGTACGAAAGGCTCGACCAGGAATTGTCTGAGGACGCCGACCACAGTCTCAACCTTCTGCGGCTTTCCAGCACGGGCGGCAATCCATGCCTTGGCTTCTGGCCATGTCTTGTTCAGTGCTAAGAGACCACTCTTGCCTCGTCGTTTGATGAGTTGATCGGGCTTGGCCACGAATTTGGCACCAGGAGCCAGGAGCCATGGATATGAGACCTCGGCTTGGTCGAGAATTGCAGAGACCTCAGCATCTTCTGGGAAGTAGAGGGAGGCGAGTTTGGAGGGAGGATTGTGGGTAGTGGACTTGGGAAGCGGTGAGGGCTTGATGACGGGGGCCCGTGTGAGGTGGTAGTTGAGGATGGCCTTGCCGTCAGCTTCGAGGATGGATTTGGCGGCCATTGGGAAGGAGTTGAGGTATGTTTACTGCTCAATTCCTGTCAGTGTGCGGTGCTTGCAAGGTGGTTGTTTGCTGACAGAAATGCTAAGCTTGTATGTATGAAAACAGTCTTCAGGACGTGGTTTTCGTTGAACGCCGGGCCACTGGGATTTCCTGAAACAATCGGCCGAAGCGTTGATTGACGCAGCGGACCCAATTGAATGCGGCGGCCTTCTGGACCGAGAAGGCTGAGTGGCGCTTGGGGGGGTTGGGACGAAGTGGGAGGGAAAAGAAAGTGTTCAGGGACCGAATTCGAGGGGCAGCGATGCGATGCGAGGGATTCAAACATGAAAGAGACGACGGGTCAAACGTACCAGAGGATTCTTTATCAAGGCGGGGGTGGATCTGGTGTGGTGGCAGCTCGAGCGCAAAGATGTTGGCGGATCAGCAGGATTTGGGAATGGAATGGTGTTGGAGGTGAGGATTGTTGTCGACCTGTGCTGTGCTGGGCTCGCAACAGTTGGGGACCTCCGTCGTGGGCCGTGCTGGTACGGCATTGGTTGGTGCAACTTGGTGGTGGGCACAGCATCGGCCACGGAAGCTCTTCCTCGTGTCCCAGGCTTCCTCCCACGCCTCCCTCCCTCGCCCTCACCGTAAAAAGGTCGATTTCACTGCTAGCGCCTCACTCCCCCAACCAGACAGGGGTCGGCTCGCAGGCATCCTCTCAACATCCCGCCGCCGCTTCCCACACCCGCTCTTCTCGGTGGTCCGTACCTGTTGCACCCCGTCACCCGTGGTTCAACAACGAAACGAGTCAATCGAGTTGACCGAATTGGCCTGACTTGCTCGCTCTTGCGCCAACTCCGTCAAATACTCGACCGCACTGCACTCTGTCCACCCTCCTCCCATCTGCGCGACTCTTCACCTCCACGATTGTTTGCCTCTCTTCTCTCGTCTCTCGTCTCGCGTCTCTCTGCTCATCCGTTCCTCGAAACCCCCGGGCCCTTTTGTTCCTGCGATCCCGTCTCGTTTGATGTAAGCCGCTTTTTTTTCTCGCCAGCTCCCACCCGAAATCCTCCCCAGCTGCATTGGCCAAACACCAGAACAATTGCCATCTCTAACGCTGCTCGGTTTTCCAGTTTCGTTCCTTTTCACAATCTTCACGATGCCGTCCGTCACCACGAATGGGACGACTCCCAATGGCACAGCTCCCAGTGCTGGCCTCTCTGCCAACGACAACATCCGCCGCTTTGCAGCTCCCAGCCGGCCTCTGAGCCCTCGTGCTGAGCACACTCTCTTCCACGACAAGACAAGATGCTTTGTTTACGGTCTCCAACCTCGGGCCGTCCAAGGCATGCTCGATTTCGACTTCATCTGCAAACGCAAGACTCCCTCCGTTGCAGGCATTATCTACACCTTCGGTGGACAATTCGTCAGCAAGATGTACTGGGGCACCAGCGAGACGCTGCTGCCAGTCTACCAAGACGTAAGCAAGGCCATGGCCAAGCACAGCGATGTCGACACCGTAGTCAATTTTGCGTCGTCACGGAGTGTATACAGCTCGACCATGGAGCTCATGGAATACCCACAAATCAAGTCAATTGCTATCATTGCTGAGGGTGTCCCGGAGAGGGTAAGTCTGAACTGCTCTCCAAGATTTGGCTGGGCTAATTTGTATTTGTAGCGTGCGCGTGAGATTTTGCATGTTGCCAAGAAGAAGGGTATTACCATCATCGGTCCTGCGACAGTCGGCGGCATCAAGCCCGGATCTTTCAAGATTGGCAACACTGGTGGTATGATGGACAACATTGTCGCATCCAAGCTCTACCGCAAGGGGTCAGTAGGATATGTTTCCAAGTCCGGTGGCATGTCCAACGAGCTCAACAACATTATCGCCAACACAACAGATGGCGTCTACGAGGGTGTTGCTATTGGCGGTGACAGATACCCCAGCACAACCTTCATTGACCACCTGCTCCGATACGAGGCCGATCCTGAATGCAAGATCCTGCTTCTATTGGGAGAAGTTGGAGGTGTTGAGGAATACCGAGTTATCGAAGCGGTGAAGACCGGAAAGATCACAAAGCCAATTGTCGCCTGGGCCATTGGAACTTGCGCAAGCATGTTCAAGACCGAGGTTCAATTCGGACACGCTGGTTCATTCGCCAACTCTCAGCTCGAGACTGCTGCAATTAAGAATAAGTCAATGAAGGAGGCCGGTTTCTTCGTCCCAGACACCTTCGAAAATATGCCACAAGTGCTTGCTCAAGTCTACCAAAAGCTTGTCAAGAATGGCACCATTGTGCCTCAACCCGAACCCGTTGTTCCAAAGATTCCTATCGATTACTCATGGGCTCAAGAACTCGGTCTCATCCGAAAGCCTGCTGCTTTCATCTCAACAATCTCCGATGACCGTGGACAAGAACTCTTGTATGCCGGTATGCCAATCTCCGATGTCTTCAAAGAGGATATCGGTATCGGAGGAGTGATGTCATTGCTTTGGTTCCGTCGCCGTCTGCCAGACTATGCTAGCAAGTTCCTCGAAATGGTGCTTATGTTGACTGCCGATCACGGTCCAGCTGTTTCTGGTGCCATGAATACGATCATCACCACCAGAGCAGGAAAAGATCTCATCAGTGCGCTAGTCAGTGGTCTCTTGACCATTGGATCACGATTTGGTGGTGCTCTTGATGGTGCAGCCGAGGAGTTCACAAAGGCGTTCGATAAAGGTCTCAGCCCACGTGACTTCGTCGACACCATGCGCAAGCAGAACAAGCTCATCCCCGGAATTGGCCACAAGGTCAAGTCTCGAAATAACCCCGATCTGCGAGTTGAGCTTGTCAAGGAGTTCGTCAAGAAGCGCTTCCCCAGCTGCAAGATGCTGGATTATGCTCTTGCTGTCGAGTCGGTCACAACGTCCAAGAAGGACAATTTGATCTTGAACGTCGATGGTGCCGTGGCTGTCTGCTTCGTTGACTTGATGCGCAACTGTGGAGCATTTAGCGCAGAGGAGGCCGAGGATTACCTCCAGATGGGTGTCTTGAACGGTCTGTTCGTTTTGGGCCGAAGCATTGGTTTGATTGCCCATTATCTTGACCAGAAGAGACTCCGTACCGGCCTGTACAGACATCCCTGGGATGATATCACTTACCTTCTCCCAAGTTTGTCGTCGGGTGCACCAGGTGCCGAGGGCCGTGTTGAGGTGCAAATGTAGAATTCGTTACTGGTCGAACCCCGGGAGTTAGTTATTTGCTGTGTACCATGTAGTAGACCAATGATCAAAATAGCACAACTTTAATGCACAAGAACTTAATCAAGTCCTGATGGCCAGAAAGACGTCTCATTGCTCTTTGTTTCCTTTCCCCCGAGGTTCCCTTCACATATTGCAAAATGGTGGCTTACCTTTGCCACCAAGAGCCATATGTAGAAGTACAGCCAAGTCAACGCCGTATGCCCCCGCAACTCCAGCACATGCATATCATACACTTTCCACGTATCCTTCACCCTAGTCTGAAGGTCATGCCTCGCCAATGAGCAACTTCGAGCTCATCAACTCATCCACATGCGCCCTCTCAATCTTATCGTTCCCCTTCTCCTCTTCCTTCAACAGCACAGCCAAGACCTCAATCGGCGGTTCCAATCCCAGCTTATTAGCCCGAACCCACCGCTTCATACGTGCAATACCGATGCAAGGCTGTGACTCCGGTCAGACTCCCTCCATTTTCAAAGTAAGAGGAATGGAACTGGAATTGGTGGTAAACAAACCCCAAACTGCGAGCTCATATCAAACAACCTCAAGATCTTCTCCTCCAGACTAACATCCCCCTGGTGCACTCTCGGCGCCTTCCGCTCCGCCTCCCTCTCCTTCCAATACCGCTTGATCTGCGCATCCGTCACCTTGCTCGCTCGCTCCTCCTCCGGCGTCCGCTCGCCCTTAATCTTCTTAACCTCGACTTGAGCCTGTTCCGCTACCGCAGCTTCGGAGCTGACGTGCCCGACATCAAGATCAATCGCCTTCGGGTTGATGGTGTGCGCTTTGTCTTTCGTGGACGAGGGGGCGGCGGGCTTGGTGACTTTGTTGCCGAACGAGAGCGTCTTTTGCGAGCCTTTTGCGGCAGGTCCGCTCGAGGTGCGGGTACGGCGTGTTGCTGGCATCGTTGCTGGCTTTTTGGGAAGAAGGTTTGGGGGTCTGGAAAGGTTTGGGTGGTTGCGATGTTAAGTTGGAGGTCGATGACGAGGGGATGGAAGGTGCGTTCGCGGGGCAACGCGCTTTCGAGCTTGAGAGATTTCGCGAACAGGCGGCAGCGAATCCCCTTGCGGTAATTGGCAATTGGTCAGATTCTTTCATCTACAAAATGGTACAGTACTTCTTCATTTTAGAAACTTGTAACCTCGAGTAGAGGTTAGATTATAATGCTTGAAATATGACCTTCTTTCTCCTTGAATTGCACTTTGTATAGCCCGAGAAATCCTGCCAAGGTTCAGCTAATTTCTCTCAATCGATTCATCATCTATGTCTAATATCTTTCTCTGTACAAGGACTTTTGCAATCAAGAAAGAGCGTTAAGAGCCCCAGCAATAACACCAGTCATTTCTAATACTTTCTCATCTTCCAACCTCCTCCCAACACATTGAAGGACCACCGGAGTTCCATCATAGAACTCCGGATCATAGTCCGCCTGTATGCCAGCATCCTTCTCATTCAGCGGTTTGAACGTACTCCTTACCTTGTCAAGATTCTTATCTGCAAACGTCACTGGGAATGTACAAACTGGGTAATCTGCACACTATTAGCAAAAAATTTCCCGTGCCCTAATTGTACAAACTCACCCAGAAGATTCCAGACGCCGGTGTAGTTCACGCTGAACAGTTTTTGAGTAATCCCCAGCCTGGGGGCAGTCCATGGTGATACAGGAGTAATAATCCCATCCATAGGCCCTTTCCCATTTTTGGCAGTAGCAGACCAGCGATCCAAGTAGATTTTCTGGAATGCGTTTCTTTTTGTAATCATCTCCCTTAATTTCGTGGGACCCAGAGTTCCATGCTCTCCTTTTTTGTAAGTAGCCTCATATTCCTTCATCGACTCGAAGACTGGCTCATCATGCTTCAAAGTTAACTCAAGGATCGCAGCTCCTCCAAGTGTATAGAATGAAGAATTCATATCATTAGCCATCTCTTGATGGTGCAACGGCTCCCAGTCGAAAACTTCATGCCCTGCCGCTTCCAATGCCTTCTTGGTCATTTCAAGACCACGAAGGATCGGCGGGTGGACCGAAATATCTCCGTCGTTGTCAAAAACCATACCAAATCGTAATTTTTGTCCTTTCGGCTCAATAACATCTCCCCTCCATGGAACTGGGTAGCATTTCGGGTCTAAAGTCCAAGGAGATGCTTCTGTCGAGATAACAGCTCTACAGTACAGCTTGAGGATCTCGAGGGACCTAGCCATTGGCCCGTTATTCGAATAGATAAAATCTTGTCCACTAATGCCGGACTTCGTTCCGTAAACTGGGAATCGCCCAAAGCTGAATTTATCAGTGGCCTATTTCTTCAAAAGGTCTTAGAACTCACGTTGGCTTCAACCCATAAAGCCCATTGAAGGCACTGGGAATTCTGATGCTTCCCCCAATATCCGTACCAACACCCAAAGGACTGCCCCTCATCGCCAACAGAACTCCCTCACCACCGGTGCTACCCCCTGAGCTCGTCCCACTGTGGTACGCGCCATTCGTCTCCCCCCAAACATTGCTGATCGTCTCCATCATCATCATTGCGGTTGGTGTTGTCGTCTTGACATAAAATACAGCCCCTAATTTTGCCAGAATCCCTACAAGAACAGTCTCCTCGTTTGGCTTGGTAGGTTCATTGGCATAACAAGCCATTCCGATAGATGATGGGTGGGGCGGCGTGATCATGCAGTCTTTAAGGGAGATCGGGAGGCCGTGAAGAGCCCCTATCACCCGACCAGTCCGTTCAAGGTGCTCATCAAGAAACTTGGCGCGGGAAAGAGCCTCCGGGAAGAGGATCTCCGTCAAGCAATTTGTCTGCTTCATCAGCACAAATCCATCATGTGAGTAGAGGCCAAGGACATACTAATTGCTGAGCTACAATTGCGGCTTTGCAAAACGCTTTGGTAACTTCCAATGACGTCCATTTTCTCTCCTTGATCTTGAGGAGAATATCTTCTGCGTTCGATTCGATGATCTCTAGCTCGGCTGTTGTAAAGTGTCCCGAGGTCCTAGGAATGGTTGTGAGATTTTGTGGGAGGTTAGTGAGCGCTGCTTTAGGAAGCAAGTATTCATCAGGAATTGCTGCTTCACGACGCTTGAGAGCTATTTCGGCGATTCTTTTGTAATTTTGTCCCATCTTTGAATCTGAGCGTCTAAATTGAAGTTTCCAGGCGAGGTTTGAATGAGGCGAGTGGCGAATATCTTAGCAGCAAACTAATTCGGAGAGGCTTTAAATATTGAGAAATCCTGAAGACAGCTGAAAGGAGAGTACGTGATTGCTATCGAACAGTAATGTTTCCGATCTCGCTTGCCCGTAGCCCAAGGACAGCTCCTTCCATATCGCTCCAAGGTAGATAATTATTTACCTTAAGTGGGGGTCTTGCCAAAACTTTACCGAATTGGGCTACGGATCGCCACTTCCATATACATTCTGGTCATGTGCTCTATAACAACCAGAGAAGCAGATATGAAATTACAAAGTCCCGGACATGAAAATCTTGAATGATATGAGTCACCCGAGGACATCGATCTTCCCCCACACACTATAAGAACCACCTCAATGTTCACAGCGTTCAGTGAGGTCAACGCTGGAGAGATTTGTTTTGATTACCTATTACATATCTCTATACCATGAATTCCATCGCCCTCTTGCTCGTGATACCAGCGGCTTTCGTATTCACATTCAAAACGCCAACATTCGATATTAACAGGTTGATATCCGTATCGCTAGCTGCTGTTCCAGCTGTTACCAGCGCAATCTGCTGCCCAGCACTCTCGCACGCGTGCGTTGTAATCTTGTTCGTAACACTAGCCATATTGTCAATAGGTGCTCAGTACATTGAGAAGGCCAACTTACAATGCTATAGCCCCCGCTGAGCCTGTGCCGTCACTAAGATTTGCTTTACTGGCAGTGTTGTTGGCTCGCCCTGCTGCAGTACATGCAGAAATGGCTGCCGTATCAGCTGCACTGAGGGTGGCAGCATTGGCTCCTCCAGTTCCAAGCTTCGCGATCGCGGCCATAGCTTCTGCGGAGATGGTGAGCGTGCTTGGAGCTGTGACGCCGGCGAGAACAGTTGCGATATTGGTTGTGCTTAAAACTGAAGCTTGAGCTGAGGCCAGCAATGAAAGCACAATGATGGATAATGACTTCATGATAGCGAATGATCAAACGTGAGAGAGTGTCTTGGGCCTGTGAAGGTGGAGGTCCTTGAAGTAGCGGCGAAGGGAAATTTTTCCAATATTTATACAAGAAGTAGATGATCAACCAGCGTCAGTATTGAAAGAAGGGACGATTAAAGATCGAAGATCAAGGTGATCTTGATGATCTTATAAGATAGTGCATAAAATATTAATTATGGAGTAATACGGCTACAAATGCCTGTCAAGGGGGGTTTCATCTCATGATACATCCGAAGGGTGTTTGAGTTGTCCAAAGCGCGGCTGTCAGATGTATCAAAACTTCGCGAGCGAATAAAACATCAGAATTTCGTCTGATCTCCTTCACCACAACACTACACATGAAATAAATTCCAGAACTGTACTAGAAAGTATCACACATGAAAGTCTGCACAAAACTCAAGTAAACGACCCGAGGTAATTTGAAGGTGGAGCCTTTGGCACGGGCCCTCAGCACTGAAACACATTCTTCCCGGCAAAGAATGATGAGCTTTGGGTGATGATCATGGACACTGGGGTCGTAATAGCGATGTTGAAGACTTCTTCAATCAGTTGCTCTTTTGGCTTTGAGTAGGGGTATGTCTCCCCTGGAATAAAGCCTGTGTTCGTTGATGTTATAGAGACAAGCTGAATTGTAGGGATGATAGCTCTACCATCATCTATAGACGTTTCAACCTATAGAAAAAAGAGGTAGAACGCATATGCTCAGATGGAGTTGTGTCCTTTTGGACAAGCACGTTGATAGCATGGCTGGGAGTCAGATTCATCTCTTTCCATTTGGTAGAATGCGTCGAAGAAGCCACCATGCGCCGGTCTACCTGTACCTATGTGTTCCATTAACGCCGTTACATGCCACAGCTACGTTCCTCATGCTAGATATCAAGCATTAGCCGAGGAAAGAGCCTGCGACATAACCTTCACTCACTGTCTAAATAATCCGCCGCCATCAATAATTCCAAGCAAAGTTCAGGCGGGATCTCCATGTCAGGTACGTCTTCTCGATTCCGATTCTTGTGGTTGTAGCAGAAGTACTCGGCGACTTTTTCCAGGACGATACCACTGTTGTAGCAGAATATTAGTAGACTATTGTAAAACAGATAGAAATCATCGCTAAACGAAAATTTTGCAAGAGATTTGGGCAGTAGCCTGCGGGGCGAGAAGAACGCGCTTTCAGATCAACTTAGTCTTCATGCGGTACCCCTCTCCAGAATGCTGGAGATTTGGGCCTATCAGACAGCCTTTATCGTATTGTAAATCATCACTGCTGTTCTCTTGCCTCCTCGAACTGTCTCCGCGAAACAGAGGTGGATCCTTCGAACCAGAAGAGGGAGAAAGCACGCCTCAGATCAAGTGTATGAGCGTCATCCAGCGTCGCTACTTTGCTCGCGGACGAGAAAGAGGGTCTGTATGCGAGGACTTTGATATAATCATCGACAAGCTTTCCCTCTAACAGATCATGCTACATCTCAAGCTTGCTCCTCTCGAATAATCGTAGATTCGTAGACCGGGCGCTCGAAATATTGATGAAATGTCGGAAAGACGTACTTGATTTCCTCAAAATGACATCGATCGCCACGTTTCGTTTCCAAGAAGCTCCCTGTTTTCAAGTAGTATCAGAAGCTGTGCCATGGCTGTGTGGACTGTTGAACTCGACTCACCAGCCAACATCTTCTTGATTGCTTTGCTGATGCACGCAGCTTCTCGCAGGACGACGAACTCAAAGCCATCGCTGGAGATGAGGGTCACGTACTTGCTCGAGCCTTGTTTCTGGCTCGAGCTCGCCATGGTTGGTTGTTTGGGCGGCTTCGTAGATGGTAGAGGACGCGATCTCGCGGGCGACGCGGTTTCAGAGGCTCATCAAGGTGTGTAATCACGTGACAAGAGCATCATTGAACCCAGCGAAGGGGAATTTTATCCTTGTAGGAGTACTTGTTACCGTATTGACAAACTTCTGGATATTCGGTGTGCTCCTTGTCGCCGAGAGCTTTGGTTTTGGTCTGTCATAAGGTGAGCTCTAAAGTTTTTCTGCTTCAAACCCCCAAACTCACAAGGTGTCTGCAAAGAAAGAATTCATCCACTCATCAAACATTCATTACATTATGGTGTCTAGCTATAGAGTAACAACTTTAACCCCGCGATTATACACACTATCAGCTATTCTTGAGAATCTTTCGCAAACCCGCAAACCGCCCCTTAATCCCCGATCCATAGCCAATCTCAACCACCGCCTTCGTAAACCGAAACCCTTTCTCCGTCTCTGGGATCGGATACCTGATCTGCTTCGGGATAGCCGTCTTGATCCCCGCCCAGCCCCACCTATCGTCACAGACTGCCTTTATATTGCACAATCCTCTCAGACCCTCCTCTCCCGCAAATCGTCCGTATCCGCTTCCCCGTACACCTCCAAAGGGCAACTGAACGGCGTAGTAGGCAGCGAAGTCATTGATGGCAACCATTCCTGTCTTAAGATGCGTGATGCATGCTTCATTTTCAGTACCTCGATTACCGAAAACAGAAGCTCCAAGACCGAACGGTGCTGAATTGGCTATCTTGCAGGCTTCTTGGGTAGTCTTGGCTTGTATGAGTACACAGATTGGTCCGAAGCATTCTTCATTCGCAATGTCCATTTCCTGGGTGACATCTACCAGGAGGGTGGGTTGGAAATAGTGGCCGGAGTGGTATTTTGGATGATTTAGTCTCTTTCCACCAACGAGAAGACGTGCACCGTCCTTGACTGCCGATTCAATGAGTTTCTCAAGTCTGTCAAATGACGAATCGGAAATCATAGCGCCCATGTCAACCTGGTCATCTTTTGGTGCGTCGAGACCAGAGCCAACTCGAATGGCCTTGATGCGAGGCTCCAATTCGAGAATGAGTTTGTCATAGACTTTTGGAGTGGCAATGACACGTTCGATGCCAATACAATTTTGTCCTGCTGCCTGGAAAGTGCCTCGAAGCAGGATTTCGACGATCCGGGGTATGTCTTTGTGAGCGGTATCCAGGACGATGGCAGCATCTTTGCCACCTAGCTCGGCCAAGACCGGGGTAAGAGATTTTGCTGCTGATGCAGCGACAAGTTTGGCCACTGGTCTGCTTCCGATGAAAGTGATATGAGAAATTGATGGATGTGATGTCAAGTAATTTGCGGTTGAAGGCCAGGTAGACACAACTTGAACCAAGTTGGAGTTCTGACCGCAAACGTGAAGAGCGCCTTTGACGATCAACGAGAAGTAAGTAGCACTCCAAGCGGTATTTTCGGACACCTTGACAACGATACCGTTGCCTGCGAAAATGGCGGAGATAATTGGCCCGACTAGGTTGTGGAAAGGATAATTCCAAGAGACAAGCGCAGCAACCACACCGAGGGGTTCATAACGGACCACATTCTTCTTATACGCCATAAGAAGGTTTGTCGGTCTTCGAGATGCGGTCAAAGCCTTCTCTCCGTGCAATATCGTCCAGCGAAGCTTCTCCACCGTCACTAAAATCTCTCCAAGCTCAGCATCGATCATTGTCTTGCCAGAATCCAGACAACATATCCTGCAAATATCGTCTTGGTTCTCAATTATGTAGTTCTGTAGGCATCGAAGGACTTGTCGGCGTTGGGAGAACGTTGTGCGGGCCCATCTTTCCTGTGCTGATTGTGCCTTTTCAATTGCGCGGTCGATGCCCTCAGGAGTTGCAGGATTTACGAGTCCAAGGAACTCGCCAGTCGCCGGCGCATAACACTGTATTGCTGTTGAACCAGGAGCCTGCAATGGGTTAGAACTGACTGTAAATCGGGCAGACTCCCTACCTTGATTGATGGGTTTTCTAGCGCTGTGCCATCCCCCGCAGGTTTGGGTACATCAATCGAGTACCTGATAATGGGCTCGTCCTCCCAAGCTTGAAACCATTTGCTCACAGTGAACATCCACCAGAGCACGAAGATGACCCCGCCGATCGAGCCAAAAATGAGAAACAACATCCTTAACAACGTCAGTCTTGTCCTGCATGCGATTGCAGCGATATGATACTCACAGCTGCCTCTCGTCCAGTTCGTCCACCAAGCCAAGGGGCGTTCCTCCTTCTTCGAGTAATGGCATCCTGGCAATTCGTGATTCGAGCTGGAGCTCACTGCGTGTCACGCTCCACCACCGTTGTGTACACTACTCGCAAATCGTCAATCGCAAAAAATTACAAAGAGATGAGCTTTGTGCCTGCTATAATCGCATCTGAGGTAAGGACAACGTGCTGAAGCGGGCAGACCTGAAAAGGTATTTAAAGGAAACGTTGAGCCTCACGCGTCGATAATTTTGAGATCTGGGGAAGGAGAATCCCTGCTAGCGCCAACTTTCACTTCAGCCTGAGCTCCCTCGGCCCTCCCACCCCTCGTATGCCTGCTTTAGGCAGCGAGCGCTATGCGGATTTGGGGGCAAAAGATGCATTTTAGAGAAAACATCGATTTTGATACGGACGACTGAGATTTCAGTGAAGCCGTTGCGGAAAGTCTTGAAATATATTAGTAGTGATCCAAGCCTTGTAGCTGAGAGTTTTGGGGAAATTTTGACAAGATCACAATGTTCCACTGTTACGTCGACAGGTACGAGTTTACAATGTTCTGAGTTTTCTGGAACGATGAGTCTTTTAAATTCAGGATGCCCCAGGCCACAACGGAGCATTGGCTCCATGGTCAGAATGTAGAATATTATATCGCATAAGCTCGACGAGAACTCAATGACCTAGCGCTTTATAGTACATCTCAATCTTGTTTTGCCTTCCATAAAAGCCAATGCAGCACTAAGTCCATGCTAATTCAACGTCGAAACCATGCAGGCACAGCGCAGAAGGCACATAGCTCAAATAAATCCATGACAAGCTTTCGTCACCGTCGATTCGATCGACATTACCTCAGATCTTCTCATCACCATCAATTTGCTCAGCCTCTCCGCCATCTTCAACCTCAACTTCATTCTCCTCGCCAGCAGTATCATCTCCAGCCTCGCTCTCCTCACTTGGGACGTCGCCTTCAACTTCAGCTTCGCTCTCCTCAGTTTCGTCATAATCACTCTTCTTGCCTTTCTTGCCCTTTGCTCCCTTCTTTCCAACAATGGGTTTCGTCTTCTTGTTTGGACTTCCTCCAGGCTGCTTTCTCGCCTCGTTACGGGAAACAAGGTGCTCAATCGGACAATTGGCCTCGTCCCACTCTTTCGTTCCAGCACTGGTATTTGCTCTGCATCTGCCGCAAGTCTTACCGTGACGGAGGAACAACTGGTGTAGAGAATATTTCAGATGGTCCGGCACCCGAACTTCGCAATGACTGAATGTCTGGTCCCTCGTGGCCTTCTCAGGAACCCATCCAAGCCACTTGCAGTGGCGCCAAACATGAGTGTCGACAGCAAAGCTTGGACGCTTCATGCAGAACAGGATAGCACACGAAGCCGTCTTGACGCCAATGCCAGGTAACTTGGTTATCTCCTCCATGGCCTCATCCGTTGTCATCTCGAAAACATGATCCATTGTAAGCAATGACTCATCGAACCTTGTGAGCTCTACATCCTTTTGTCTTCGCGTCTCATGGTTTGCTCCGAGGGCATCTGCCGGCTCACCAGTCTCTTTCTCCTTAAGCAACTCGTCACGACGACTACGGTTCCGCTCATAGACCATTTCAAGGATCTTCTTTATATCAGTGCCCTTCGTCTTCGCCAACCCGCCGGACTTGATTGACTCGATGACGGCCGAGAGATCGGCTTCATGAACTGCATCCCAATTCACGCTTTCTTTGCCAACACCAGAGGCTCGCAAACCGAATTTATCGATCAAACCCTTCAAGGACAAGTTTGCATTGTTGGCCGTGGTTGATGCACTCAATCTTGTTCTGAGTATAGCATCAAGAAGGTCAGGAACTTCGCCACATCCGGCAATGTCCATGGATGGTGGTGGGACCACTTTTGGCTGTTCAACAGCACCATGAAGCTCTGAAAGCAACCGATTAACCTCCTCGCAAGCGTCAGGAGTAGGCATGGCATGTCCCAGAAATGGCGAATAGCCTGGTGTAAGACCGTAGGGGTGTTTCTTTTTTCTCTTCTTGGATGCATTTCCAGAAGCGTCAATCAGCTCATCGACCTTGTCGAGAACATCTTTTGAGGTGTCGAAAACTTTCCTCATGCGAGGAGTTCGTTTCTTCTTCGGCTTGTCCTCTTGGAAAGCCTCGTCCTTGATATCTCCATCCTCACCTACGATCTTGACAGTGTTGGCCGCACGGCGACGACCACGTCCGCTACGAACTGGAGTTTTTGGCGTTGACTTCTGGTCATCACGATTTTCGGCACCGTCGACCTTCATCAGGAACTGTGTGAGATTGGCATCATTGGTAGAATGCTCCGACTTGACTCTGTCTCCATTGGCCTCGAGCATCAAGGAATCAGCGCCCCTTGCAATGTCTCCTTGTCTGGGACGCTTGCCAGCTCGTGTAGGTTGGGCCTCATTAGATAATACCTGGTCAATGTTCGATCTATCAGCCAGATCACCCTTCTTGCCAAGTCCATGAGGAAGGACGTCCCATCCACCCGTAATGGGCTCAGGGACGGTTTTTCTTGTCTCCCGTTTCCTCTTGGCAGGGAAACTTGGTGTGGGACTCGGCAGTATTGCACCAGAACCTATGCCTTTCGAAGCCTTGATTTCGAGAAGGGTTGATTGTCCATTCTTGTCTGATCGATTAAATTAGTGATGAGTTCCATGACCTGGTTCCAAAACTCACATCCGTTGCCTGCCAAGGGTGTTGCAAGAGGAGATGAGAGGCTTTCTGCACCAAGGCTTTCCTCCAGGAACGCTGCCTCACGCTCGGCAGTAGCACGAGTAACTCGAGGCATTTTGAAGGGACCACAATTAACCAGACTGGTACGGAAGAGGCGGTGTGAAGTTGGAGTGGGCGCCAGTAGCCGGACGAAGAATAAAGAAGTTGCGGCAAATCGTGATGCGAAGGTGGAGTGGACGCCAGGAGGGGACAGGCAGAGAATAAAGAAGAGAGGAGTTGCCGGTGGGAGAGGGGGAGAAGAGGAGCGAAGTTAAAGGCGAATCCCGGTGTGGATACCGCAAGCTGGAAATGGCGGGTACCGTCAGGATTGATTAAGCCCAAGGAGGCGAGAACTGCGCACCAAGCTGAATATGGCAGGAACTGTCAAGATCTGTGAAGCCCAAATGCACGGGAACTGCACATTAAGCCTAAAATGGCGATTGCAGGCAAGATTTGTACCTCAACCCGAAAGATTTATACTTTAAGCCGAAAGCAGTGAGAATTGACAGCATAAGATGGGTGAGTAAGTGAAAGACCTTTTATAAATTTGGTGATTCTAGGAAGGTGCGTTGAAGATCTTGGCGGAAATTGACAAGGGAGACTGGAAAGCGAGTTCCCAAACATCGAACTGCTGGTACTTGTTCTTTGGGACCCAGATAAGAGGAACGATAATCAGGCAGGCTGGAAGGTTGCCGGAAAGAGTTCCTGATCGAAGTTTACTGAATACAAGGCGGGTGTAGTTGGAGTAGTGAGGAAGTTAATTTTGGAAGCGAAAAAGAGTTGTTTGTGATAGTGGTTCGATCGAGGTGCAACGAGGGTTGCTAAAGCCCGAGGAATGATTGCCGAACGCAGAGACAAGCAGGGGAGATTGGAAAGCGCTTCTTCTACTGATACTCAAGTTAGCCGAGGACATTCAGGGCATGCTATCCATCTCTGGAATGAAAGGTAACACTAAAACAAACATGACAATCTGCTTACCTTATGGACTCGAATGAGCCCTACTGTCAGAGAGCTTGCTCGAAGGAAACACCCTAGAACCTAGGTCGCCTCCAAGGTTTGAAGTGACCACAAGGTATTGTGATTTCAAGCCCAGATACACCGACTAATCGTCTCTATAGAAGAGAGGAAGTTGACCTAAACTGACAAAATCTGGAAAGGATACCGTGTCTACCCGAGGACAGGGGTAAAACCGAGTCGAAAACGGAGTTTTGAAGTTGCAGATCTCGAGCTGTCACACAACTCAAAGCAATCAGCAGAAACCCAACAGTTCACAGCGGAGTACCCTTCGCATGATATTTGCCTTTCTGCCGAAGGCGATTTGGATGGAATGGTGGAAAATGTTGAGGAAGAAGGGAAGCAGTCAATGACGATGATGAACAACAAGGCTGATCTACGTTCGAGGTCGTCTTAGCCTCGCGCTAGTAACTCGCTAATTAAGCGAAGGTCCGTGCATCGCCTCCTTTTACACTTCCCCTTCGGGCTATCACAGAGATTTTGAGTGGCATCAGCGCAGCTTGGTCCTGCGCCGTGCCAAAAAAGGACTTTACAAGGCAGTGTAATTCATCTCTTGAAGGAAGGGAGACAACATTTGGAAATACCTGCTTGGACCATATGCAAAGCTTATGATGGGAGAATTTTCGGAAAGGGATCACAGGATCTGCTTGGAGAGTATCTTAAAAGGGCAAAGATTCTACAGTACATGCAAAGCTAAACTCCATGAAAAGTCAAGGAGACCGCCACTTTTATGTGTACGATATCCAGTACAGCGTCAATTCTCCAACCCGAATTTCACTCATACCCTCTGTGAGGATCAGTAGCAAAGTTGTGCAAACTGTTATTACTGTCAGCTTCTACTCCCTTAAAAATGTTGGAACGAACATACCTGATATCGTGGCGGTCTCTGACTGGAGGTGTACCAGATTCCTCTCTCTCGCGTTTGCGTCTGGCATGTCCATTCGCATCTCCGTTTACAGTTTTGACGGTACCATTGATTTCTGGCACAACTTGGCCATTCACATTTACCTTAGCACCTTGTGTGACCATTGCCACCTCCGTTTCGCCGGCAACTCCGTGTATAATGGCTTCCTTTGCCTTCTCCAGGACCTTCATCTTTCGATTCTCGCCTCGAAGTCTTTCCAGGTGCTCAAAATATCCAGCTGTCACTGGAGTAACGTATTTACCGCAGAACACACCAATTTCAAACTCCTGAGCTGGGCCCCGGGGAGAGAGCTCAGCACAGGCTGCTTTCAGATCCTCAAGCGACTGATAAATGACCTCTTCGGCACCGATGTGCTCCGCAATTGCCTTACGATCTCGGTTGTGTGCTATGAGCTCCTGGGGGGAGGCGAGATCGATTCCGTAAATGTGGGCGTGCGTGATAGGAGGAGAGCAAGAAGCGAAAATAACTTTCTTTGCACCAGCTTCTCGGGCCATGCTAACAATTTCTCTGCTGGTTGTACCTCGGACGATGCTATCGTCGACAAGAAGTACAGTGCGGCCTTCAAATTCGGAAGGGATGGTACTCAGCTTTCGACGCACAGATTTCTGTCGAGCACCTTGGCCTGGCATAATAAAAGTTCTGAACACATAACGGTTCTTGACGAATCCTTGAACGTACGGAATCTTAAGTCGCTCAGAGAGGCTTGCTGCTGATGTGTTGGAAGTCTCGGGAATTGGGATGACCACATCGATCTCTTTGACGGTTTCCTCGTCAAGCGTACGGACTATGGTGTCTGCGAGCTTGTATCCCATATTTTGCCGACTGTGATGAACGCTAATGCCATCAATGATAGTATCAGGCCGCGCAAAATAAACAAACTCAAAGATATCTGGTGAGTACGCAAGCTGAGGAACAACTTGGCGAAAGACGGGCGCGGCGCCTTTTCGAATGATGACAGCTTGGCCGGGCAGGATGTCCACAATATTGGAGAAACCTAGTTGGCGCAAAGCAACTGATTCAGAGGCCATCATGAAATCGGTAGCTCCAGCTAAACTTCCCGATGGTCGAGATCCGAGAACGAGTGGTCGAATGCCGTACGGATCCCGGAAACCAAGAATACCAAAACCAGCTAGCATTGCAGTACAGGCCCAACCACCAGTGCATCTCCCGTACATCCGCTCCAAGCTGCTGAACAGGTCTTCTTCGTTGACACGAGCTTTTCCAGTCTCGTTGAGCTCATTGGCAAAAACGTTGAGCATCAACTCACTGTCGCTATCAGTATTGACATGTCTGTGTGCGTCCCTGTCCAAGAACTTTCGGAGGTCTTCGGCATTGATCAGATTTCCATTATGAGCGAATGTGATCCCGTATGGGCTGTTGACATAGAACGGCTGTGCCTCGGCGCTGGCACTGCTCCCAGCAGTAGGGTATCTCAAATGGCCCAGGCCCATAAAACCGGGAAGATCTTGGACCCGGCTACCATCGTTGAATACCTTTGCAGCCATGCCATTTCCCTTACACTGGTATATGCGGCCTCCCGAAGCACAAGTAGCTATGCCACACGCGTCTTGTCCTCTATGCTGGAGATAATAGAGAGCATCATGAAGGTCGGCAGCAGCAGTCGTCGAGCTGGGATCGTCGATATGGCCGAGGATAAGTCCTAGAATGCCACACATTGCGACAGCAGGTGATTTTGAGTTCTAGGAGTTCCTATCACCGTGTCAGTGTGTTCAGGAATGTAGCTGCTTGAAATGAGGGATAGAGATGTGTGTGGTTCAGGCAAAATTTTCATCCGCAACGTTGAATAGGAAGTCTAACATCTTAATAATAAAGTTTTCTATCATCATAACCACAGAAGACCATGCGCAAAACACTGCTGAAGACAGAAGAGAGCAGCAACTTACGTCAGTGTTGCTGTTGAAGAATTTTCTGTTCGAGACGCGTCTCGGATTAACTGATAACGGGGTGGGTTTAATGGCGGAAAGGGTGAAGCATTCTCAACCAAGGGGCTTCTTCTTCTCCGGAGGGGGGTGGTTCTCAAGTCGAGTGTGAAGTTGCGTAGCGTTGCCGGGAATTATTGGCCACATTTTGAAGTAGTTAGAATTCATCCCACTTCGCGTTGCGAACTTTTTATGTTCGTGGCTAGGCTCGGTTCCACCAAAAGTGGAATGTGGGGTGCAGCTAAACGGTTAGGATGACATTCCAGAACAAGCTGATGCTGCAGTCTGCTAATAGGAAAATAGAGAATTCCTGGGCTTGAGATTTCTGTTATAACATTCTGTAAAATTATTTCACAGTTAAACAATTCCTATGGTGTTCTCCTGGTGCGTTGATGTAAGAGGTTCCGATTGGCCAATCGATAAGGAATGGCGCTAACGTAACTTGATTGCCCGTGTTCCGATATGAAGCTTCTCCGCAACAAATTGCAATGTCCTCAAATCCCATTTCCTTCAACATGGCTAGCCTGGCAAAATTATGCTTGATCGAACACGGAAGGCAGAGGTTAATGGTTAAGCAATCATTTACTGCCATTGCCATAGATAGATCTCTTATTTCGGTCAGTCCTCGCCTCTAAAGAAGTCTTGCTTCAAGTTCTCATCATTTTCTGTCACATGTCTACAATGAAGACAAACTATCTCTATCATGTTTCAGTTACTGATGTTAACCAATCATCAAGTCATTACTTAGTCAGGAGCTAGGCAGCAGCGTATTTAAACACCACAATTATTGTCTTGTCAAATGTAGCGTCATTTTCCCTCATGGCTCTGAGCACAGCATTATTTCATTAGGATATCAGTCTCCTTTTGAATCAAAGGACAAAGGCTGACAAGAAACAACACTACTGTCGTCTTTTTATCTGTGTTGAATACCTGCAGACACCCAGGATCTATTGATAGACTAGACCATTGTCAGCCTTCAAGAAACACTTTCTAACGTCAAGAAAAGCAGCCTCAGAAACTATTGTCTCAGGTCTGTTGATGTTGTGAAGAGCATAAATCGTGATATTATAACCAGATCTTCGTCAGAAAGTGAGCAATGAGAGGCGTGGACCCTAACAAAGCTTGAATGAGGTCCCTTAATTAAGCAATTATAACTCTCCAGAAATTCCCAAGGTTTCCGATATCATCTGCGGGATATTCCAACTGCGGGGCAATCGTACAAGCTGACCGCCTCTGCAATTGAGCCTAGTTGGTGAATTATTAATCGAAGGAGCCTCATTCCAAGATACATCCCCTGACTTCCATACCTTCCGGTGCCCTCGCCTCCAGATCCCGTTAACCACAAAGACATCAAGGAGCGAATCCCAATACTACGCCGAGTTTCTGACTACCACGTTCCAGGAGGCATTGAATCTTTCACAGATCTGTCACATCTCAGAGTACCACATTTATCTAGTCAAATTCCTTGTTGCGGAAGCCTCCAGTCAAGGCGCCTACCTTCGACTAATTTCTTGTCGGAATACTTTCCTCCAAACTGCAGTTGTAAGGGTGACGCAGAAGAGCGAACCCTAATGCCAAAACAAATTTCCGTTCTGTGAGAGCATAGAAGGAATTAAAATCTTGTAGGTACTTCCTGCATCCTCGATCCGAGCCGGTGAATATCTCACTTTAAGGTTCTCCACTTCCCGTCATTATTCCCTCATACACTCTATCCTATATTGCCTTTTAGTGTCTAGACACTGAGGAGCGAACCCCATATCAAGAGAAAACCTCCAACATTACATAACCGCAAACTAATTGAAACCTGCACAGATCTTTCACATCGCGATGGCTCCACTCCGGCATCGATCTATCATCGTCATTGATGATGAAGATGATGTGGCAGTAGATGACGATTTGATAATCCATTATCATGGTATGATTCACCTTCCAGTTTCTGTTGTCATCTCTTCGATCAGAATCCTTTATCATCACATCACATCGAGCTGGCTGCAGCTGCTTCATGAAGAGTTCTGAGTGGATCGGATTTCACACGCTGGAGCTTGCGGTTCATCATTTCGTTACAGCACTTGTTAACTTTCCATGAATAGGACCCTCTTACTCATCTTCTTCGCAAGTCGCCAAGCCAGCATCTACTCCGGGAAATACCTCTCGTCAAACCACCCCTGCCGTTCAACATATCTCGGAATCTCTGGATAAACGTTGCACTTCGAAGTTACCCAAAGCTTCTATCGTTTCACAGTTTCGAAGTCTTGATTGGAGTCCTAAGACACCTCGATCAGAGAATATGACGCCAATTCAGCCCAACAAGCCCAGTCATGCTTCCAGAATCTCGTCGATGAGCAGCGCATCGAAAGAGCGTGAGAGATCATGTACTCTTTCGCTTTCGCCTACAGAGCAGTCATGGATCAATACATCAATGGGCGGAACTGCTGGAGAACCGATTGAACTTCTGGCCAATGACTCTGGTGGAGAAGCCGAAGGAAAAACAGCGGAACGCCCAAACAGAAAAGGGCGATCTAGGGACAACGGATCTTATTCTCTCGTCCCAAAGAGCGGAGCTGGCCAACTCCAGCAATATATCTTGCTAGATGACGATGACAAAGACGGAGATGAACCACCGAATGCACTGACTCGAAGTTTGAGAAGACTCCCCACCGCCGACGATGAGCTGATTGATCTTGAGGAAATCGAAGACGACTTGCTACAACTTGATGATCAAGTGCTGCAGATTGAAGAGGCTTATTTTGGAGAGGCAAGACCACAAGATGGCAGAAAACCTTCTAGAGCAGTGAAGATCGACCCCCGAAATACCGAAATTGTCTTCCCGTTTGTGAGAAAAGAGTCTCTCAAGCACATTGGCAGCACGCTCATCCCAAATAAGACAGTCGAGTTGAGTGATGGTAGCTTTCTGCGCATCAAGGATGTCGTACTCAACACTCAGACGAAGGCGGTGACATTACGTGGGCATCGACTTCAGAGAACTCGAGATATGAACGGGATGCTCGAGAAGAAGATGAATGAGTGTCTTCTTTTCCTTGAAGTTGATCTCGACGATCACAGAGACCCGCTGGCGCAAGCTATTGTTGAAACTCCGCTCACCGAGGTCGTCCAACTTCGGAACGTGCGATACACAAACGAGAAATTCCCCATCAATAGGAATTTAGACTTCAATGAGTTCAACACTAAAGATGCGGCGCTCGAAACTGGTGGTTTAACTGCTCGCTGGAAGTACACCTGCCGATACGCCTCTGCAATCAACAGATATCATAACACTTTTGAAGAACGATCCTTGGAGCGTCTCATCCTGGATGAGTGCACCAAGGGATATTCTACCCCAGACGCAGCTCGTCGATTCAAGTGGCGGGGTGAAACTATTCTTGGCGGTGCCTACCAACCTACTATTGACAAAGGGGGGGCCATCTTTCTTGCAGAGAGTCGCCAAGGGAGTATTGTCAGCATCAGAAGCTCAGAAGAAGCTGATGAATTTTCTCTCGTGCACGTTCATTCAATCGACGACTCTTCTGACGAAGAGGACCTCCGGAACTTCGTCAGAGAAAGCTGTTCCCATCCCAAAGTCCCCAAGCGAAAGCATAGCCAGCTAGGAGCTTCCTCTTCGAGGCGGGTCCCTAGCCGTGGACAAGGTCAGAAGAAAATGAGACGTGCAGAAGAGGAATCCGTGAAGGAAACCAGGGAGGAGATGTCAAGAATGAGTCTGCAGCCTGGTCAGAAAACGGGATCCAGGACCAACCCAAAGGTTATAGACCTTTCATCAAGGTTATCTGTTGCTATTGATCTCACCCAATCCGACTTGGCAACACCTCCTCGCAAAGGCTCAATACGAACAAACTCTCGCACCGTACGGCCACGAAGCATGAGAACCGCTGGTCAGAGGTTGACCTACGGTGACTCGTTCTGCGGAGCTGGTGGTGCAACTCGAGGAGCTGCTATGGCAGGTCTTCGCGTCATCTGGGGATTCGACTTCTGGAAGCGAGCGTGCGAGACCTGGGAGGCCAACTTCCCTTACGCAAGATGCTTTCGCGAGCCTGCCCACGAATTCGTTGACTTCGCGAAGCGCTATCCACATCTTGTCAAAGTAGACATTCTACATTTGTCTCCACCCTGCCAGTTCTTCTCGCCTGCTCATACGATCAATGGTGTTGATGATGAAATGAACACCGCAAGTTTGTTTGCTGTGCAGGCTGTGATTGAGGTTACTAGGCCGAGGATCGTTACACTTGAACAAACGTTTGGGATTAATCATCCGCGATTCAGGTTCTACTTCAATGCACTAATCCAAATGTTTACGGCTCATGATTTCTCCATCCGATGGGCAATCATTCCTTTGGCTCAATGGGTTTGTCTCTCTGCCATCTTTTATCTCCTAAAGCACCCGCTAACAAGCCACCAGGGTCTGCCGCAGCGACGAATGAGACTGATCATCATTGCCTGTTGGTAGGTCTTGTTCCAAAACTCCAAGCCTTGACCGAGACTGACCCCTTTGATTAGCCCTGGCGAAATTCTCCCAAGGATGCCAGCCGCAACACACTCTGAACTCGGTGGAGGCAATCCACCTCTGAAGCCCTTTACTTCAGTTCAATCCGCCCTCTCGACGATCCCTCCTCCGAATCCATTCCACCCCGACCCACTCCATGACCACGCTGCAGTCACATTCGCACCCAACAAGACCTTGATACCCTGGGACGCTAGTAAAATCCTTCCCCGAGCAATGACTACTAGTGGTGGTGGGAATTACCATCCATCGGGAAAGAGAGATTTCACCTTGAGAGAATATGCGACTTTGCAGGGCTTCCCACAATGCCATATTTTCAAGGGCAGCTATGTCAAGAAGCAGATTGGGAATGCGGTGCCGCCTTGCGTCGCGAAGGCGTTGTTTGAGAGCATCAAAAAGGATTTGGATGCGACTGATGGGGTGGAGGATGATGCGGAGTGGGTTGAGTGAGTGAGGGAAATAGTGGAATGGTGAAAAGTGTGGTGATTAGGCAGTGCGGTGAGAGTGTGCGTTGCTTTTGCATGTTTGGTTTGATTGCGTTGATATTTTCTCCCAATTTGCTGGGATGCTGACTGGATGCCGTCTGCCTGAAGTGCGCGAGATGAGGGCAAAGAAAGACAAGCTTCGAGAGCCAGGCAATGACCAGGCCAAAGAAAACATTGTTCTGTTGGGGCGAGGACCTCCAGATGACAGAAATTAGCGATAAAAGAATGATTACATGATGAGACTTTCAAACTCCATTGCATTTAATTGATATACTAAAGGCAGGAAAACATCAGACCCATGCATCTGATAAAGGGAAATAGCCCTCGCAGTTGAGACATAAAAAAGGACTTATTCTCCACTGTTCCAAGTCAAATCGAACATTTCAAATACTTCGAGTTATGGTACATTCAAAGCCCACGCCCCTTCAAATATCCTTAAGGGTCTAGAATATTGAAATTCCTCAGAGATAAATGTTTACTTGCCTTGGGACATTGAAAATTCGTGCTGCTTTTGTTCACTGCGAGAAGTCCCATCCCACGAGGAGGACTCGCATTTGTGGAGTAATGGACTTCCTATATGAAGAAGTTAGTCGATTGCTCTCCCAAAATCTTTTGTGAAGAATATAGGTGACAATTGGAAAGAGCTCAGTGATCTTGGTTAGAATGTTCATGACTTCAAAAAGTTCACTATTTTCAGTGCGTTTGTTGTAATCATAGCAGGGAATTGTGGCAGCATAGAGCTGAAAGAAGAAATATGAGGTTGCTTACCATTTATCCACAAATGACACCCTATACAGGATTCTATCTTTAGTATCAGTGAGGTTGGTATAGCAACGTCGGTTTCGAAAGAATGGAAGACAGATTCGTGAAGATAGGTAGATGCGGAGGTTCTGCGAGCCCTAGACCATTGCTTAAAGAGGTCAGCCGGAATTACTCGAAGATGCTGCGGTGATAGAAGCTTCTTTGGGAGGAAATGTTCAGAATATGTAAGATTGAATGTCATCCACGAGCACGATATAGCGACTCCGGCGAGAGTGCCACCATGCTAGGTCGATCGCAAATTATATCATCATTAGGAGTAGGGAGGGATCTTCGGGATGGAAAAGAGGAGCTGGGCATACTCACAATTAGCTTCCAAAAATCCGACATAACTGCTGCCGAGAACAAGGCCCTATAAATTCGTCCAGACGGCAGGAAAATCAAAGGGAGCACGTTGAGGTTCGACCTGTCAAATGTAATCGTGAGGACGTCAAGGTGTTGTTGCAAGAACTTCAAAAGTTTCTCGATTTTGAGCTTGGATTCAAGGCGCGCCTGCCCACATTTGGACTGGTGTCACATTAGCGCCACACGGAAGAAATTCTAGCGAGGCCAGGGCTCGGTAAACCACACACGAATTTTGGGAAATCGCAGGAGCGTCTCTTCAACCAAGCAAAACGACAAATCCTCGACACCAGCGCCCAGTACGTTTCCACAACTCTATCGCCAGTCACGAGTCTTCAAGCTGACAGGCATCCTCCAGAATCAATCACAATGGGTGACGCAGAGATCAAGGCATCATCTTGGAGACTGGTCGAGGTCGGCCGTGTCTGTCTCATTCACGGAGGTCCTTCAGATGGAAAGCTCGCAGCTATCGTTGAGATCATCGATCACAAGCGCGTATGTGGCATCGCACGAGTCGAAAAAATTGGGGGTGGGATACTAACTCACTCACAGGCTCTCATCGATGGTCCATCAACAAATACCAAGACTGCTGTCCCCCGTCAATCGATTCCTCTCGCACAACTCATCCTCACACCTCTTGTTCTCGAGAAGCTGCCCCGGGGTGCACGAACTGGTGCGGTAAAGGCGCAATGGGAGAAGGCCGGTATTGAAGCGAAGTGGCAGGAGAGCGCGTGGGCCAAGAAGCGCAGCCAAAAGGAGCGGAGACGACAATTGACGGATTTCGAGCGGTTCAAGGTTATGAGATTGAGGAAGCAAGCACGTTTCGAGGTCCGAAAGTCGTTGGCCAAGATCAAGGCTGTGTAGATGCGGTGATGGGTTTGGGATCGCGAGCATGACTGCATTGGGTTGCTGGATTCCTTTGCTTCTCAGGGAGCTTTGTATCCTACGTCAAATTTGACAGGCGTCACGAGCATATGGACTTCAAAAGACAATGAAGTGCTTCCTAGAAATAATTGCTGTGATTTTGGGCTGTGAAGGAACTGACTGTGCTCCGAGTGAAGAAAATGAGTTCAAGATTTACCCATCGATTTTAATATCTCACGTAAATCAAAATCGTAGCTACAGTCATTTTCAAAAATACAGGGTTAGTTATTGTGAAATTTGCCTTCTATGCTCTTCATCTTCTGGAGAAACTCGATATTCGGCAACCTAGGATATTTTAGCGAACGCACCCCACTGCACAAAGAGCTTCCTGACAACATCAGGGCCAGAACATCTCCTCCTACTCCACTGTCCATACTTCTAGGTGAGTTCCCATGGAATTTCAGTTAGAACAAATTTCGAAGTCCGGAAGTGCAGTTGAAAATCTGCCTAGTCTACAAGGTCAACCCTTGCGCACACGACAAAATATTGAAATCTTCACAAAGATCGGACAACGTCAGTCTGCTAACTTTTTCGACCGCAGACGTACCGCCCAGCATGTCGAACCCGCGTATCGAAGAGCTCCCAGATGATGAGCCCACGAAGAATGTCACCGCCGAGGATGAGGGATCCGAGAGCTCTGACTCTGAGGTTGAGACGGGCGAGAGCGGCCTTCCTGCAGGAGGAGCAATCGTCCACTCCCGCAACGAGAAGAAGGCGCGCAAGTCAATTGCTAAGCTCGGCCTCACTAGAGTTCCTGGAATCACCAGAGTCACTCTGAGAAGACCAAAGAACGTGAGTGGTCTCTATTTTCAATATTCAAGAGGCATGGCATGGAAACAACATCACCAAGGCTGTAGGAAAATGTTCCGGAAGCAGAATATTCTGCAGAGCCTGGCTCTCGACTACAATCCTTAAGGTACTTCGAAGGGCGCTTTGGCTAATCTGTATGCTCAAAACAGATCCTCTTCGTCATCAACCAACCTGAGGTCTACAAGTCCCCCACCAGCAACACATACATGTGAGCAATCTTGTCTATATTTGAAATGATGAAACAGCTTCTGACTCTCTTAAGTGTCTTTGGTGAGGCCAAGATTGAGGATCTCAACTCCCAAGCCCAAGCTTCCGCTGCTCAACAACTGGCTGCTGCTGAGGCTCACGACCACTCTGGACACGACCACTCGGGCCATGATCACTCAGGTCACGACCATGGCAAGGGCAAGGCCATTGATACGGGTGATGACAAGAAGGACGATGACGAGGATGATGGAGAGGAGGTCGATGCTACTGGTCTCGAGGACAAGGATATTGAGTTGGTCATGACCCAAGCAAGCGTCTCGAGGAACAAGGCTATCAAGGCATTGAAGGAGAACGACAACGACATAGTCAACTCTATTATGGCTCTCAGCATATAGGGTCCGTAACCAGTGAGGTTAATCTGGCTTGCAGTGGGGTACCTGGCTGATGGGGAAGCTGTGATGGTAGATGCTAGGACATGCCCTACATCCGGGGAGAAAACACATATTCTGAAATGCAAAAATGGATTGCATCTCCAGAAATTGTTAAGAGAGTGCTTTCGATCTTGTCTGATGTGATCCTTTGCTGCTGAGGACTGTTTGACTGGAAATCGGCTCCTTGAAGAACTCCAATCCTCTGGAAATGTAAACCAAGCCAAATCGCAAGCCATCGAAAACGGTCTCATCAAAACCAAATCCACCAATCCGTAAGGCACTCGTAAATTCCATTTGTGAACCTTAACCTTCCTCGCGATCACGTGACTATTAGCTTTCGGCAAAGCTCCAGGAATTTGACGCCAGAACTTCAGCAGACCCAACTCTCCACTCCTCAATCGTCTCAACCTCATCACAATGGCAGCCGGAGTAAGTTCAATCGCCCAATTACCTTCCAGCCGTTAGGTCGATACTTCTGCTGTGCCCGTCAGAAGCGCGGAACACTTCGTACCTCACGGAGGCTAGCCGAAGCGTTCATCTCTCTCTCCTCCGATCATAGCTAACGTATCTTCTCTCCAGCGAAGTGCAGCGCTCAAGCTCGACTGGGTTAAAGTCACCACCTCCCTCGGTCTTCGCGGCCAAACCGTCACCTCCCTCCAGGCCTTCAAGAAGCGCAACGAGGATGCCCGTCGCCGAGTAACCCAACTCTCCGAGCAGTCCTCCAAAGTCGACTTCGCACACTACCGTTCGATTCTGAAGAACCAAGCCGTTGTTGACGAGATTGAGAAGCATTTCAATTCGTTCAAGCCCGCGACATACGATGTTGGGAGACAGATTAAGGCGATTGAGGCTTTTGAGGCACAGGCTGTGAAGAATGCCGAGGAGACCAAGGGACGTGTTGATTTGGAGCTGGAGGATTTGGAGGCAACGTTGAAGAATATTGAGGAGGCGAGGCCGTTTGATGAGCTCACTGTGGTATGTGTTACCGGGACGGCACACTTCACGAAGGATGGGGCTAACGGTTATTTGCGTTTAGGACGAAGTCGCTGCTGCTCGCCCAGACATCGACGAGAAGACATCTCAACTCGTTTCCAAGGGGCGCTGGTCAGTACCAGGCTACAAGGTATGTTTGAATTGTTTGGATTACGTGAGTCGCACCAGGTCCAACTAACTGTTTAATAGGAAAAATTTGGCGACCTCTCGTTGCTGTAGACAACCACAGAGCATCTTTCCCTATGTTATCTGTACTACTGTAAATAGCGGTCCGATAGAAGAATCGAACAATGTTGGCATTTTGGCTGGAATCTACTTTGATTGTTGTGTTTTGACCAAGACGCAAGAATCGATAATCAGTACTCTCCTCCACATGAAGGTCTCACAAGTGTGCACTTCCCACTCTGTCGTCGAGGAAACTTGGTTCTCTCTAAACCCCTCCCGGCTGTGTCTAATGAAGGTTTCCTGGTGCTTATGAATTGCGTACGAATTGCGAAGGTTGCGTCCAGAAACTTTCTCACAGTCTGTCGCTCAGGACAGACATAAGCTTCTCCTCCGCCTGTACTACCTTCACCTTCTGAACGTCACATTCCAACAACTGCCGCAATCCCTCAATCATATCACTCTCCGCTTGCACCGCTCTCTCCAAATATGGAGCCTTCAACCAAAATGTATGCGGCCATCCCTCCACAACATCCAAGTTAACCTCAACACCTGCCTCTCTCAACGCCTCTGCATAGCAAACGCCATCAGAGTAATAAATATCATTTGTTGAGACCTGGATCCCTAGGTAACGGGGGAGTCAGTAATTGCTTAATTGGGATTGTTTTGGGAGAGGACATTGACTTAAGAAAATCTCGTGGAACAGTCGCAAATAGGAAAGGTTTCTCCCCCAACACTTACAATGTCTCGGCATCCCGCTCAAATCATCCGCTTCCAATGGCAGCACTGTCGTTGTCCGGTTCTCATTGTTCAGTGCAGCACCGCTCAACAACGAGGTATGAAACGCTTTCGACATTGAGGTATGCACATCTTTGAATCGATCAGGTAAATACTTGCCACCTTCCGTGGAATTACAGGTTACTGGCCCTCTCAACAACACCCCATCGATCAAATCGCTCTTAAGAGTTCGATAATGCTGTGAAATTTGGCCCGCAAGTTCTGCGTAAGGGAAAAGTCAGTAATTGGTCGGTATAGTTTGTCTCGGGAGAAAAGCAGGAGACAGCAAGAAATATTAAGAGAATTTCTTCTCAACACTTACGTCCACCAGACGAGCTCCCTATCACTACAAGTTTACCCTCTTTCTTGTGACTGGCGACCTCTTTAAAAGTGCACAGAGCATCAGAGAGTGCGTCATCAGCTGTGAACTGCGGCATCTTGCGGTAGCTAGACGAGTACACCGTGCAATTAAGAGCTTTACATATTCGACGACATGTCAAGTCTTCACTGTCTAGATCGCCGACGTAAAGTCCTCCACCGTGGAAATAGACGACAATGTTCTTCGTCACGGGACTGGATGAAATGGGGAAGTATTTTCTGATAGGAATGGAATGAGCATTAGCTGAGCCTGGATTGGGTTCCAATTTCATCTCCAAAGTGGCGATGTGCTCGGTTAGATATTTGTCTCTGTCGGCGAGCAGTTCTGCATTAACTGCTTTGCAGGTCTCGCTGTAGAGTTTCTGACTGACATTCGGGTCTGTGATGACGGGTTTGGCGGCGAGGAGATTGAAGGCTTCTTCGTGAGCGAGCCAGGCTTGGTGCAGAGGTGGTGCTTTTTTGAGGATGAGGTTGGGGTCCATTTTGAAGTTCGAGGATGGACCCGGATTTGGAGGCGGCTGCTCTCTAGAGGTTGGAAACGAGGTCTTTCCTTTGTTACGACTTGATACATTGGTTATGAGAACACTGAGGTGTGTAGTCTAAAAAAGCTATCAGCACTCCGTCAAGAATATCAGACAATCTACTATTTGATTTCATTCTAGACATTGCGTGGATGAAAGATGCATCAGGTTGTCAGGCGAGCTCGTGGAAAATTGCAAGAGCCAAAAAAGAACAACTGTGAAGCATATTTCCATCCAGGCAGCGCTTTAACTTTTAGAATATACATACTTAAAAATAATCCGCCCCTTCAGAGGCTTACCCGGAAGCACTAGCACACAACCAAGTTTTTACAAGCCTCATCAATTTCGTAGCGTATGTCTTTCAATACTGATCGAGCGGTTTCAGAATTTCCGGTACTTAAAAGGACAAATTGGGGCTTAAAAGAAGAGGATTAAGTAAAGGAAATATATAGGACATCCCCTAGCGACCTGACCTGCATTTAGCCGGGAGGAGGCTGATCCATCGAGCGGTGTTGTAACAGAGACTTTCACCCAGATGAGAAATAGCCGGCACCCTCTGCGAGCGATAATCTGAATTCGATCTGGCCCTCGTTTTACCACCTCACCTGCCCCAAATCTTAACTATCTCACAATGCAGAGTCACTCGGCCGAGGTCAAAGCCGTCCTTAAAAGATTCTAGATCACCATTAAGTGCAATACATCGCAGTAGATGAATCTTACTAGTTACTACTTAATAACTTCTCGACTGCCCATTTCACAGACAAGTTTCTCAAGTCCGTGTAATGTTGGCCAACACCAACGAAGAGGACTGGCACATTCGTTGCGTGGACCATGCTGACCAAAGTGCCAACCATATCTCCAACGGTATCACATTTTGAGATAATGAATCCATCAAGTGATCGACCACTTCCAAATGCTGCATTGAAATTTCTTGCTTGAGCAACGGAGTCTGTTCCTACCAAAGCCTATGGACATTAGCAGGGAAGGATGATTTACTAATAACAGCACTTACTTCTCCAACCATAAGAATCTTGTCTGGATTGGCAAATTTGGCGAACTTCTCAAGGGAAGACATGAGACGCTAATATGGTCAGTGAAATGGGTCAAATAAGGCTCATACAAAATTACCTGGTCATTATGTCGTCGGCCGGCAGTATCGATCAAGACGACGTCGTATCCCTTCTGTGCTGCCACAGCTATGGCATCCTTTGCAACATTGGCTGCATCCTTTCCATACCCCTTTTCGTATAGTTCGACTCCTCCTCCTTCTCTAGCGGTGAGATCTTTCAGGTTACAAACGTGTACAGCTAGTTGCTCAACTGCGCCTGATCTGAACGTATCCCCAGCAACAATCAAGACTTTGTATTTGTTTTGCAGAAGGAAGAAACAGATCTTTGACAGGTTCGTAGATTTGCCGACTCCGTTCACCCCGACAATTGAGATGACATATGGTCTTGGTTTTTGCAGCGAAACTGCAGACGGGGAGGTGACAGCATCAATTTCTCGAAGAAGGTCGAGCGAAGAGGTAGGTGTTAGTATCTTCTGCAACGAAGATTCCATTGCGGTCTGAATTTTGGCTTGGACGCCTGTTTGAAAGTTAGTATTGACCCCACGAAGAGTTCCAGAGACACTTACTCTCAAAATTCCCCGTCTTCACTCCAATGAGCTCCCTTTCCACTCCCTCGCACAATCGGATAGCAGCTTCACGAGCAACGTTTTTTCGCAGAAGATGATCTTCCATACCCTTCATAGCCTTGTCCAAATCTTCTTTCGTCAAAGTCTTTCCTCCCACAACATTCCTGAAAAGTCCACCAATCGCACTCAAGCTAGAGCCCACTATACCACTTGGTGCTGCTGCCGTGTCTGACTTCTTCGCATCTGCAGAGGCTAAGATAGACTGGACTTGGTCGTCTAGATCCTTAAGAACAAACCGCCCACCGGTTTTAGAGCCCCATGACTTCGAATCGACTTCTTCAACAGCTCCCGACCGATCCTTTACTTCCTCGTCTCCGGATGTGGCACCATTTGCTGGTGCAGAATAATCTAGCGGGGTGCCACTGTCCTCGTCTGCTAACCCCTCGGCATCCCATTTTCTGCCCTTCTTTGGCGCAGCAGCCTTTCCTGCTCTATTCTTCTTCGCGTACGACTCTTCGCCTGATGATGCGTGGGCCGAGGGCGCATTAGCGGCCTTGCGAGCTCTTCGCGAACCTTTTCCTCCAGGTCCAGCCTTTCCGGTGAGGATATGACCTGCGGGTGTGCTTGGACGAGACGTATCTGGTGTAGCAATAGGCGTTGACTCGTTTGATGTTAGGTCCTTGAAGGTGTTCTTTGATTGTCCTGTACCAAGTCAGTTCTGTACTAAGTCGTCAAATCAGCCGCGAACCTCTTGATAGAATTCCAGGCAAAGGAGGACGCTCATCCCCGAAGCTTTGTGAGATTGAAGGAGGAGATTCTTCCACCAGAGCAGCAGATTCAGCGACTCTTGTGTCCTGATTCAGTGCTGTCTTCTCGAGTTCACGTATCTGTTGATCAAAATATTCGTCAAAGTGGCATTCAACCAATGTAGTATGTGGCTTCTTCAATTGGTCTCCATATAGGTCAATAAATAGCGTCTTGATATTGTCGACAAGTTTGTCAATCCAGGATAGGTGTAGAAGTGACCGGTAAACAGCCTACCTTCAGTTAGGTAAGGATACTGGTGGAGGAGAGCTCGAGGTTGGATTGTCACAACCTACCACAAATATTAAACCCAGCTCCTTCACAGTTGTCCATTTCAATGTATGCTGGTCGTGCTTGTAAGGAGGATTGTTTGCTGCAGAGATGTCATCGGCTATCCCAGCTCCTGGAAGCGTTCGTTCTTCAATAAAGACATTCGTAATGAGACTATTGATGATAGACGGGCTTGTTGGCGCATATGATCTGGACCACAGCACAACACCAGAAGTGGTGAGAATCTCAAAAGAGTCGAGCATTTCGAGAACTTAATGCGCAATATTTTGGAAGAGGTGTCACTCTTGAGGGCTTGAAATGTTTGCCTTCATCTGATAAGAAGCCAGCCAGGGTTTCTTATCGAAAAATTAGTCAGCATTTTAGGACCTCGCGAGCCATAACCTTCAAGAACTGGACACATTCATGGTGTTCGCGACAAAAGCGCGTCTCTTTGAACTAGCCAGATCTCTCTTCCCGTCCTCGGTACTTAGTCCGCACCCCTCTGCCAGCATCTTTGCTGTGTCCACTATCGATAATTTGCAAAGATGCAGCGAACAAATTATGGGCACCCTGCACCGGCGACATCTCCACCGCTTCACCACCCTGTACCTCAGCATGTTTCTACTGTTCCTCAACTTAGATCACCTCCTCCACCAGCGCCGCAACATCAAACGTCAGGCTATGGAAACCCCTACCAGCAGCAAGGCCCTCAGGGAGGAGGCAGCGCATTCGGCGCATATGGAGGTTTTATGGCAGACCCTACGGCGCAGATGGGATTCCAGGTTGGGCAAACAGCTTTAAAACATGGCACAGAATACGTGGAACAAAATGTCAGTAGAGAGGGAGCTGTGTAATGAAGATGATGCTGATGATAAGTCTAGTTCAACCGATACGTTAATTTCTCCGCCCTCAAACACTATTTCAATGTCTCGAATTCATATGTGGTCAACAAGCTCTTCCTGGTCCTATTCCCTTGGAGACACAAGCCCTGGTCCCGCAAGCAGACTATTGGTCCAAGTGGTCAGGAAGGATGGTTTCTACCGCCAAGAGACGACCTCAACAGTCCGGATATGTACATCCCATTGATGGCTCTCGTCACCTACATCCTCCTTTCCACAATGATGGCAGGTTTACAAGGAGCATTCAACCCAGAGTTGCTTGGATACACCGCCACATACGCATTTTTCGTTGTCGGCATCGAGATTCTACTTTTGAAGTTCGGGTGCTACTTATTGTCTATTTCGAATGATTCCCAGTTGCTTGATCTTGTTGCCTATTCTGGCTACAAATTCGTTGGAGTAATTGCAACGATACTTGTCAGCGAGATTTCGAATGGAGGAAAAGGTACAGGCGGGTGGATTGGATGGACAATTTTCTCCTACACCTTCTTGGCCAACGCTCTGTTTTTGGTAAGCACGTGCTGAGCATTGTTTGTTGGACGAGTCCTAACTCGACACTAGTTACGTTCTTTAAAATATGTCCTACTTCCGGAAAACTCGAACGACGAGAGAGGGACAATGCAAACAGTAGCACGGTCACAAAAGAGCCGAAGGACCCAATTTCTCTTCTTATACTCGTACCCTCTACAGCTCTTATTCATGTGGATTCTCACACGGATTTAATCTTCGTTCTTGGTCGGAACAAGGCATGTGCTGGCGCCCGGAAGATTCAAGGCTGGGGAACAGCCTCATGTTTGACATTCAGTCTGGTGAAGGGGTCTCTCGTGGTAAGGCCTGATTCTGACCTAACTGGGACTCAAAATCCCTGTGTATCATAATCTCTGCAGACAACCTTCGAGGCTCAATGACCATGTAGAAGTATACGCTATTGACAATTGGAAGTGCTCAAGTCGGCTATGTCCCCAGATCCTGATTCAAAATTCTCCTGGAGCGAGTCGTGTATTGGGTGTAGTGTTATTTGGTACATCTATTATTGTCATTCGAACTGATTCAGAGGTAGAACCTCACAATCCCTCCTCCTGAGGTAGACTCGAGCTGGAAGCGCCTTTTCGAGATCGTTACATCTCTGGTTACTCACTTGAGATCATTTGACTCGGGACAGAGGCGCATTGGAGAGGGCAGGTCCCAGTCTGGAGAGCACCTTTTGGAGCGACTTGGAGGTCGAATTGGGCGGAATGGACAAACGATGATCCGAAATATGATCGTGAAGTTCAGCTACTCCTCGGCCTCAGAATGCCAGTAAACGCTTTTCTGTAAGTTTTCGAGCCAGGACCAGCGTCCACACTCCAGACTCAAGAAGTAAATATGAAAGTTCACCCACGAAGTTATCCCAATCTGGTAGGTAGTCGCAGGGACCGACATCCAAATTAACACCGGCTGAACCACCAGGCATAGTAGTAACTATGCCTCCCCGTACCCAAATAGGCGACGCCAACATTTGTCAAGCGGAGGCGTCGAGCTGCCTTTACTAGTGCACTTTAGCTTGGTATAACTCTGTATAAACTTATATTAGGAGGATAACTTTGTGTATTTGTATTTTGTAAGCGCTACCTAGCCTCCCTAGATACCTGATCACCAAACACTCCCCGGTCTATTCTAAATGCGGTGGTTACGGTGGTTTGGGGGTTTCTACGCTTAGCTATTGGCCGGAAACCCCCTATGTCGCCAAGACACGCTAAAATGAACATTAGTCCCTCTGCGACTACGTCGCAGAGGCTCTGTTAGCTTGTCCTTTAGCCAGACTCTGCTTCAGTAAGCAGATTGGAAGTTATCCCGTCTCCATGAAAAAAATGGAACGAAGAGGGATCATCTCAGCGAATGACGTGAATGAAATTTGACGCTAAGCCCTGTTCTTAGCTTTGCTTAATGTTGCCCATCTTTATGTTACACAAAATAATTTCTTGGGCTTGCCATTGGTGGTGACTGTTGGGGGCTGCGTGAAAAGTTACTAAGAATAAATAAATATCTGCAAGGCTACAGAAATGTCCCAGGACACTGAGATCTTGGCACACCCCTTTTGTTTTTCCAAATCTCCTCAGACGTTTCAAGCTCGCTGTGGCGCCGTGACAGGGCCGTGAATGGAGGGATGGAGTTCAGCGCGGGGTTTCTCCTTTTGGAGCTCTTTCGTATCAAGTCATGCCGGACAGGGGTAAGGCATCTCCCACCGACTTCAGAAGCCAGCCACAGTCAACGGGAGGCAGTCAAGTGGCTGCAGCCCAGGTTCCGAATATTCGGCGGCGCGGTGGTCACTGTTCGTCATTCATCTCTTCTTTTTCTACTTCATCAATTTTGCCGGTTTGATAGCGACCTCCAGCCACCATGAGGCACCTCTTCTTCCAGTCTTTTCTCCAGCTTGCTGTGTTCGTTGTGGTTACCTCCTCTGCAACAGTATATATCACTGATCTCGCAGTCTTCTCTGCCCTTGGTCAGTACTTTCACTGAATACTCTGGCTCAAAACGGCGTTCCTTGTACCCATATATTTTGATTCATTTTCCCGGCCGTCTGTCATTTTGAAGAACTACCATCCTGACTTGAAAATAGCACCTTGCGCAGGGTCCGCTGTATCTGCCGTCGTTCAAGGCCTCACACAGAAATCATGTGCGCCCTCAGTCACGGCTCTAGAGTCGTGCGCCTGCACGCAAGATCAGAACTCCGCAGCTGTCATTGGCAGCATATCTACATATGTCCTTCATTATTGTGGGAGTACGGCCGCGGAGGACGTGACCAGTGCAGATAAAGTCTTCGATGCATATTGCAATCAGGCAACTCCAGCTGCGGTTCCAACAGGAGGTCCAGTTACACAGTATATCACTGATCTTCCGGCGTATTCAGAATTGGGAGGATGTGCTCAATCAGCGTTATCCTATGCTGTCCAATCTCTGACCGATACTAATTGCCCACCTGCGGCTTCTTTTCTTGTAAGCACTTCCGTCGGGCCATGTCCCAGGCCCAATTCCTCAACTCCAAATTAACACCAACAGGCAAGTTGTGCTTGCAACAAAGACCAAAATGCCCTTTTCATCAGCGAACAAATTAATACTTATATTGGTCATTATTGCGGCACAACGCATACAGCGGACACCACCTCGGCTCAAGCAGTTTTCGCAGGCTACTGTGGGATGGAAGCAGGAACAACTGCTTTCCCTAGTCCGTCATACCTCCCCGGAGACGTGACATACTACATCACCGACCTTCCTCAATACTCTTCACTCGCAACATGTGCCCAATTCGCAATATCATATCCAGTCATGTCACTCGGAGATTCCCTTGGCGATTGCCCTTCTGCTCCATTAGGATTTGTTTCTTGCGCCTGTATCAAAGACCAGAACTCCCAAGCATTAACGAGTGCAATCATCAGCGGTAAACAACCTATTTCTTTGTTCCATATTCCGAGCTCCTTATTTCACTGGTCGGAAGCATAAGACATGCTCCCGGCTCTCTCCCGGCTCTCTTCCCTCCAAAGAAACTTGTTGCTAATTCGTTGCAGAGGCCAAGGTGGAGTGTGGTACAACTGCCAGTGAAGCCGTGTCCAGCGCCTTGGGAGTCTTTGAATACTACTGCAGTGCAGGGAAAGGGCTGGTCACCCCCAAAGGAATCACGGCATCAGGTATGATGAAATCCGCTGTTTCCCATCCTTCCCACTTGCTAGGGAATATGACTAATAAGGAACCAACACAGTGACAACAAACCTCTACGGCGGAAGCTACACAGGATTGTCCGGCATCTTCCCAACCAATACCGGCGGACTCACTGACCCATACCTCCCGAAGCCCAAGCACATTCCCATGGCCGCCATAATAGGCGGCGCTGTTGGGCTTGTGATAATTGTGATCTTCATACTCGTTGTGGGCTGGCGTTATCGTCGCAGGAGGGTACCCAAGCAACCTCCACTTCCTGCCCCCCAATACAACGCCAACGCGAACAATAACAATGAATTCGATAAAGCGGAGTTGGCGGGCACGAGTACTTATACGGCGAACAATCTGAGCAAGAATCTGAGTGTGGTGAGAAAGCCCTCGCCGGGTATGGGTGTAGTGAGTCCTGTTTCGCCCTTGGATGAGAAGGAACGTCCTGCATTGGCTGGCCAGTTGGAGATGGAGGCGCAAAGTGCGGTCTTACTGGGGACGACGGAAATGGATGCACACAATACAGCTGTAGCTCATGGCCAGCCGTATATGCATGAATTGCATCCTGAGCATGCGAGGTACGAGGTTTCCGGGCATCCGCATGCTCACGAATTGGCGGATGCTGCGCCGAGATATGAGGTTCAGGGGTCGAATCAACATCCTGTTGAGGTCGCTGGGCTGAGTGCAAATATGAATTCGGGGCCACATTATGAGTTAGGAAATTATCGGTAGCGTGGTTAGACTGGATAATTTCTGGTTATATATCCTGTGCTCTCCTTTAGCAGGCTGTAATGGTCTGTTGATCTGGCGTTTGGATCTGGAGTTTGGGAAAACCTGGGTAGCATTCTGGTGTATGGAATGAGATATCTTGTGTATAGACTTGGTTTATGTGCCATATCATTGTATATTTCTGATTCGAGATCTCTATAGTTGAGCTCTCCCGAGCTTTAAATCTTCCCAGTGGTCTACATGGAAGTCGACATATGTATGTCCCCTTCCCTTTTCGTCAATCCACAACACCTTATCATGCGGCTTTACCTTAGCTGGATCGACGCCTTCTTCTCGCATTGGAACCTTGTTCTGCTTGTTGTTGTGAATTGGCGTCATTTCTCTGACGATCCGGAGGAACAGTGGTACGGCGTATCTAGGAAGGTGTGTCCTCGAGTGCCTTGGTCTGTTAGTACTTCTTATTAAATGAGGAAATGGCTCGCCGAAGCTTACTTCAAGAAGCCAGCGAAATCGAAATGCTTCTTAACAGAGGGATCAATATAAACAGCCGCACAACCAGCTCTGCCGTCGTGTGAGGGCAGTGATACACCGTACACGTTAGCCTCGACAACGCCGGGATATTTCCCAAGTACCTCCGCAACTTCGGCAGTGCTCACATTTTCCCCTTTCCATCTGAAAGTATCTCCTAGTCGATCCATGAAAAACCAGCGGCCATCAGGAGTTCTTCGTAGCGCGTCCCCACTCCTATACCACAGATCACCCTTCTTGAACACATCTCTCTCGAATTTCTTCATCGTTGCTTCTGGATTATTGTAATAACCAGCAAAATTCTTGACATCTGGAACTTGGACAATAATCTCTCCACCTTTCTCGTATGGTTGTCGATAAGCAAAACCCGTATTCGGGTCTCTGGCAATTGCTCCAGAAGCCTGGTCGATAAGGACAGGCACAATAACATTTCTATATTGGTGCCTCAAGATCGCACCGTGATGTCCCACACAGGTAGCGAAATAATCCCCTCTGCAATGAACCGCTAATCCAAAGACGCCCTCAGATGAATTGAAGAACTCGAGAACTTCAGGGACTCCGAATCGATCTCGGAATTTGAGCCACACGTCGGGACGTAGTCCGTTTCCATACATACATCGGACCTGGTGATCGCGGTCAAGGGGTGAAGGAGGAGTTGCGAGAAGATAGCGAGCGGTTTCTCCAACATATGTGATCCATGTTGCTCTTGAATCGTGCACCTCGCTCCAGAATTTTGAGGTGCTGAATCTTTTGCCGATGCAGAGCGTGACACCTATCATCATGACCGCGATCGCCATCACTCCTCCAGTACCGTGGTACATAGGCATGCATTGGTACCATCTGTCATCGTCTTCAATCCAACTGTAGCCTGCGGCTTTCTACTGTGGAGTTAGCATTTAACATCCACGGTAAGTTTTTGTTATGAGGAAATATATTTACCGATCCTCCTTGCGGGAATCCTCTATCCATTTGAAAAGGAACTCCTTTGGGCATCCCAGTCGTCCCACTGGTATAAAACATTGCCATAGGCCAATTACCTTGCACCACTTCCCGGTAAACATCTGGTGCTCTCTCAGTCTCTTGACTGCTGATTCCCTTCTTGATTTCTGAATCGACGACACGGATCTGCATCCCCAACTCCCGCTCAATTTGAGCTCGTGCTTCTTCAATTCTTGCCACCAAGGTCGGATCTTCATCTACCAACAGCACAGTTGCTCCACTGACTTTCAAACAATGAATCAGTGCTTTTCCAGTAAGGTTATAGTTGATCATAGCAGGGGCTGCCCCAATGGCCCAAAGTCCTAGCCAAGCAAATATAAAGTCTGGGGAATTCGTCAGATAAAAGGCAACATAATCGTGAGGCTTCACTCCTTGTGATAAGAACCATTGAGCGTATTGGTTAGCTCGGTCGTAGGTCTGGGTCCAGGTATAGCAGCCTTCTCTGCTCCAGATACACTCGTTGTTTGGAACTCGCTTGACGGCGTTTTCGAAGAAGTAGTAAAGAGATATTCGTTTCTGAGCAACTATTCGAAACACAATGTCAGAGAAATTCCTTTATCAAAATTTGGGTACTCACCAGCTTTCATGTACAACTTTATGATAGCTTTTTCTCGTCTTAAGGCATATATATCTTTCCTCAATGCGTACTTTCCGTCAAGGTACATTCCTCCCAAGACTGTGCTGGCAGCAACGGCTGCTGCTGTAACTATTGACAGGCATCATGTTAGCTAACGGTTCTGAATCACCAATTGTTAGACCGGAGCGTAATAAAATCCTTCGGAATTGGTCTCAACAGCTTCGTCGTCCTTGGTCGACATTTCGGCCTCAAAATAGGCTTCTGACTAACCGAGAGCCATCTCAGGAGACGTTTCTCCCCTCTTTTCAATTGGCCAAACGAACTGCCAATTGTCCCAGTCCTTCCTGGCAACAAAAGAAAGACTATGAATGACACTTGGCCTCACCAGAAGGTCAAAGTTGAGATTGCAAGGAAGCAATTCCCCCACATTGTTCTCACCGTCGGCATCCCAACAGGCCGAGGCTCCTGCCCCTCCCCGGATTTTGCGGCCCCGAGGTCGAATTCAGCGCTCATTGGCCTGAATGCAACTTCTGTTGAGGGGCATCGCGCCGTTTGCCGGCTTTTCGAGTCCAATCGATCATTGCTCCTCGGCCAGAAGCTGTGGACGGAGCTGGTTGTTATTTTTCTGATGCTCTCCGCAGCGTTTTGAGCTTCCAGATACCTCGAAATTCCGCTAGTAGTTCAAACTACGAACAACAGGCCACCTGCCTGGAAAGTTCACCAGAGCAGAAGCTCTGAAGGCGGAGAAAAAGCAAATAGTGTGGGGGTGGGCCTGCAGAATGGCACGGTTCCCTTTTCGATCCTGTCCACCCTCCACTTGCTAAGAACAGCTTCATCCCAAATATCCGCGCTCGCTCTGAGCCTTCACCACAATGACGACCATCGAACAAACTCCCCTACTACCGCAAGATCTCGAAGATGGCGCCTCAAGCGCGATCCCCGAGCCCGAGCTCGCCCGCCCCGAAGGCATCACCGAAGTGAAAGCTCCCCGAGCACCAGCACGTTCGTCTCCTCCCTCAGACGTCGCCCCTCACCAACCAACTAACAATATCCCAGCAACGGCATTCCACGCACGCTCTTTCCTGCTTCATTTAGCCAGTTCTATCTAACACCCCTCAGTCCCAAGCAATCCGCACACCCTCCCTGCTCTTCATCTCCGGGCAGATGTCACGCGACCAACGGCGCGATGGAGGCGTGATACGCATCATGCAGCCTGTTGATGCCATTGAGCAGTGCATGCATGATATCTCTGCCATTCTGGTTGCGGGAGGAAGTTCGTTCCAGCAAGTTGTGAAGGTCACGGTGTATATTTTGGCTGATCTGCCGAGTGGATATCGAGATATCTTTGAGATGGTTTACAAGGCGTATTTTGAGAGTAAGCCGGCGAGGACTGTGGTGGAGGTCTCGAAGCTGGAGTATAGTTCGAGGATTGCGTTGGATGTTATTGCGATGGTTTAGGTAGGTTTGGACAGCAGGTAGGTGTTTAGCAAGGATATCTTTTAATTTTGCGATGGCCTTTTGGGTTTCATCTGAATTTCTTATCCTCGCGACTTCTTGCAAGCAGTGACAAAAATAGGGGATATCTCAGCCAGTGCTGGACAATGCGTTCTTTGACGTGAGCTTCAGTGCACGTGAAGTGTGAAAACCTCTATATTTTTCCATTCCTCCAACTACGATGACAATCTTTCAACATGAAGTTATTCATTCAACGAATAGAAAGTCACCAAACACGTCACAGATGAGGAAGGGCAAGATAAGTCATGGTGACAAATTATCATTACTATCCCATTTCATTTCATCCGAGTACTGTACATTATTTCCTATTTCTTTTTCACTTTGCACCACTCATCACAGTCTCTTTTAAAAGACACCAGTCCTCTGTCCAACAGGGTTAACCTCGAGAACACCAACACCTGAGATGGTATTCTCATCCGAAACCTTGCTGCTCACACCATCCGCCGTGCTGAGCACGACATACACCTGTCCAGTAGGCGCCAGCATCGTTGCAGTCGCGCCGGGAAGGCTCGTAACCTTCAAGTCGCCGCTGTTTCCTTTGGTGACGTATGTCTTGACATAGTAGGTGTCAAGACCAGAGAAGAAGACAGCATACACTGGCTCGTCGCCAGAGATCAGGTTCGCGGCAAGGGCGTTCTTGTATGCGTGGGTGAAGGTTACAGGGCTGGAGCCGGCGGTGTATGGGTATTGCGATGGTTGGAGGGTGAGGGCTGGGAAGGCCTTGAATGGAAGGGCGGGATCGCCGGGGGCGAAGCCAGTGATGAATTGTGCGGCGAGGGAGTAGACGTCGTTGAAGTCGAGGGGGGTGTCGAATGGCTTGGGGAAGGGAGACTCCTTGAGGGCGGCGCGGATGTAGGAGGAGTGGCGGGACTCGACGGTCAGGATGGAGCCGGCGACTGTAAGGTAACTCTTGTCGACAATTGCAGCAGCAGCACCAAGGTAGGCAGAAACACCCACCCCCTCGAGGACGGAGGAGAGAGCAACGAACGAAGCAGGGGTGGTTGAGGGGAAAGAGTATGTAGCTTCATGGACAGCAGCGGTGCCAAGAGCACCAGCGAGGAACGAGACGTGAGTCTATGCTCCATTAGCACCAGCACAATCCCAACCCAAAATTTCACAGAAGACTAACCTTCTCGTCATAGTAGATCTCACACAAGTTGGCATAGAAGGGATCCGGAAACCCAGCAGCGACAAAGTCGGCTTGAGTATAGTTGGCCAGACCTTCTTGATAAAAATTTCGCTCGAGATACTCGAGCGTAAGAGCATAGTTGAGGATGGTAACATCGCCCCCTGGAGGGTTGAAGTCTATGGCAACATCACGCTGCTCGACTGGAGCGGCGGCAGTGAGGCCAGCTGCAAGCACGGGGAGAAGGGATGAGTAACGCATTTTGAGGAAGTATATAAAGATAGTGTTGTTGTGTTGCGGAGTGTGGGTAGAGAATGAGGATGTCGAGACGGAAAACAGGAAGGGGACAACGGGAGCAGCTCTAATATAGCAAATGCTAGAAGAGATGAATGACACTTAGAAGAGCGGGGGATTACCCACGCCGTCGTGAACCGCAATATAGAAACCGCAGAGACTTTTCCGAAGAGGACTAAGACGCCGTTCAGGCCTGGTCATTCACAATGTGCCTGGCATGTTGCCATTCAGCACTATCGAGAGACATTAGCCCCTTGGCCTGGAAGCTCGTAGTCCCGTGCAAAGATGCGCAGCCCGGGAAGTCAGGGAAGCTGGAGAATCTATTCCAATTTCCATGTCCCCGAATTCAGGCTAGCTTCATGATTCGAGGAAGAAGTACATATTTTGGATGGATTGGGGCAAAGTCATGCGGAGAAGGGGCTACCCTGCATATGCTGGAGCTTCTCAGCTTACGTTCCCTTCAGAGACTTGAAGCATCATCGCAGGGTAGGCATCTACATTTGAAGAGTGCCCGCCTCCCTTAGCTTTCGAGTACCCGGCTCTCCCGTCTTCATGACGTCGGGGGAGAGACAAAAATATACAAAAGAAACACAAAAACTCCCAAGCGAGAAATTGAAGAGTCCAAGCAGCCAATTAGTGCCAGGCGCACAACACGAAGCCCCTCGTCACGGAAGCGTTTGTTCCCATTCTGGTTCCACATCGCTAAGCTTAACTTTAAGCTTCCTGATAGTTCGCCTTAGTAGGCTGGTGGCTGTGAGAATGAAGAGGATCGGCGGGCGCCTCTTTCGGAGTGGGGAGGATCCGAAGGCTGGGATGAGGCGTGCTCTAGATTCTTACTGATGAATGGTGCTTTTTGTTGCCGAGCCCGAGTGTTTTGTCATGGGACTCGTGGGAATGAAGTTTCCAATGATTTACATTGCGTTAGTTCTATATGTGTGTATTTGCTGGCAACTTGGCAGCCTTTTTCGTGTCTTGTCAATTGTGAAAGCTTCGGGACTCGCCAGAGGTGACTTTCATGATTTGAAATGTTCACGCGGAGTAAGTTTATGGAGCTTGCTTTGGTGGCGAGCTCGAGCACGAGCTCCTCACTACAGCAAATCTCCAGCAAATTGCTGTATATAGTACGTACCGGCAATGCATAAACGGTATAGTTTCTAAAGAAGCGCGACGCTAAAATGCAGGAGGTAATTGCATCACACCGTCTCTATGTATCTTCGTACTTCCCTATTCATGAGTTAATACAATATGCTTCAAAGAGACCGTTGGAAGAACTCACCAATCCGTCACAGCTTCATCCCAGAGTCGTATCTCATGCTCTCTTGTTCCCGCATAATGTTCGACGAATTCATCCCCAAAAACCTCCCTTGCTATGCTTTTGGGTCTCATAAATCTCTCCGTTGCTTCCTTCAAGCTTTTCGCGAGCCTTACCCCAGGATCCGCCTTGCCGCCAACGTCCTGGCCCTTCCCAAGGGGCGCCTGCTTGATCTCCAATTTCTTTTCCACGCCTCTCCAGCCTAGGGCCAATATCGCAGAAAGCACGTAAAACGGGTTCGCATCAGCGCCTGGAACGCGAACTTCGAATCTCGTCGCTCCTGGTTTCGAGGTTGGTGGCGCGATTAGTCGAATTGAGGCTGCCCGATGCTCGAGGCCCCAAGATACAGTTACAGGAGCCCAGAAATTCTCGACCAAACGTTTGTAGGAGTTAATTGTTGGCGCAACTATAGGCATGATATCCGGCAGGCCCTCGAGCAAACCAGCAAGGAAATATCGCCCCATGTCTGACAGATTCTCGATATCTTTATATTTTGCTTCAGTATCTTTCTCTTCCCGTGCGAAGAGGTTCTTCCCATTTTTGTCGACGATCGAAATGTGCATATGCCCGCTGTTTCCTGGTAAGCCTTGCCTTGGCTTTGCCATGAAGCAAGGAGTGATCCCATATTTAGTAGCGACCGACTTAACAACGTATCTGGGGTTGTTAGACTTCCTTCCAAGTTACCAATGTGCTACTCACTTGAATAACCCAGCTTTGTCTGCCATTTGTTGGATCTCACCGAACGATAACGCCGCTTCGAAAACTCCAGGGCCACTTTCCGTATGCCATCCTTCTATTCCACAATTGAACTTCTCGCAAGCGTCGAAAATGCCATAATAGTATTCTTGATTATGTACGGGCCTTGTCAGACTGTACCCAAACATGCCCTCGGTCAGGGAAGGGAGGGTGTTGACTGGATTCTCTCGAAGGAATGTCACTGTAGAGGAGTTGTTCCGTTCAGAAAGGGGTGCATTCGAATCGGCGGGTGGTGCCTTGAATTGGAAGAATTCGTATTCGGCTGGGATGTATTAGCCGGGCTTGATATGCACGACCACTTGGAAGAACATACCTCCAGCCATTGCACCATAACCCTTCTCGTGCAGCTTGTCGACCGTAGTCTTAAGAAGACCTCTCGGGCATGCACTTACAGGCTTTCTTGAGTCCGGGTCAAAGAAGCTGACTAGGAAGAATGGCACATCATCTTCCCATGGTATCCTCCGGAAGCTGCTGAGATCTGGAATAGCAATGAGGTCGTGGTATCCATTATCTGCGTTGCTGATCTTCAATTCTCTGAAGTAGGTCTGGTCGTGCATATCCCATCCGAAGATGACCGAGCAGAATCCGAAGCCCTCCTTGGCAATTCCCAGGAACTTCTTCTTCGAGATCAACTTCCCTCGCAGTATTCCATCGACATCAACACCTGCAAGCTTGACCTTGGTGTCGTTTTCGAGAAGCTTGGGCAAGGACCCGATTGTGACCTCGTCCCCCTTCTTCTCTGACATGATGTCCTGCGGCTCGGTGGAGCGGGCGAGTGGGGGAGATACAGTTTGGAGACTCGAGAAGGTGAGGCTCGGCAAGAACTTCCAGCTCCCTAGAGTTGGTCGATTTGGCAAGAATCGATCCTCGAAAGCTGTAGAGAGTCTCGAAAATCCGTGTGTGCCCCTTACGAAGCTGTTCTGTCAACGAGTCCCCGGTCGTATGTCATCGAGGACAGAGGGACGACGAGGGGACGAGCTACGATAAGAGAGAGAGAGAGAGGCTAACAGGGTACTGGGAAGGCTGGAGCTACCCCGGTCAGCACGGACGGAAGGCCAATTGGCGACGAGCATTCCCAGCCCGCACGCCGCACCTTTGTCATCCTGGATCTTGGTCGTACGAATACAAAGGACTCCGAATCTCCAGATCTTGGTGTATTTGTGCAGCGTCAAGCTCCTTCAGTCTCGTGACAAAGCTCTATGCAACGCCGCACAGCGCCAGCAGGTGGCCCAAAGCCCTGCTCGTGAATGCCCTCCCATCTTCGGCATTTCGATACGGATTCGGATAAGGCCTGGCTGGTCAAAGCCCGACGCGTGACCCGTTGCCCGTGGTCGTCCGTTGATACTCGCTGCGTGCCACATGTTGACACATAGCAACCGACCAGTGCAACAAAAGCTGAGCACGGAATTGTCCAGTAGCAGTCTCGCTGATGGCTCGTGATCTCCCCTTTTGCGCCGCCCGGTGATGCATGAGCGGTCAAGAAGGAAGCGGTGCTGCCGGCACTCGAGCTCTTCCTCTCGGGAGCGAGCTTAGATAACGAGCAGCACCGTTCTCGGACCAACTGACACATCTCCTCCACACCAGATGGTGTCTGTGTCATCAACAATTTTGCCGTAATTTGCCTTCTTCTTCTCCTTCCTCTGCTCGGTCTGTCCTCGTTCCATCTCTCTATGATCATTGTCGCTTCTTATCGCTTTCATCCCAGCAAGCTTCGTAAGTTTCGTCTCAACTCCTGGTGCTCCATTGGCACAAGCGGCCTCATAAGCGAGCATTCCGGATCAGCTTTCTTTCTTTCTTTGTTCGGTCATGATATCACGGGAGAGTCGCGTTGGAGCAAGCAAGAGCTGATTTTCCACTTCAGAACACCTTTGAGAATTACAAGAAACTTTCAAATCCAAGATGGGTGACGACACCGCGAACAGTTCCCGCAGCAATAGCAGTGGCAAAGTCCACACTATCAACAGCTTTGGCATGGGAAGACTCCACCACAAAAATGCTATAGTCACTGGAGCTGCTGGGTACGTTCTCTCTTCACTTCGCTCCTGCTAGTACCGCATGCTTTGGTCTCTTTCGCGCTGGCAAGTGTCGAATATCTCCACTCGAAGGGCTATTGGCAAGTCATCGACCGTACACGTGATATGTTTTGCGTCACCTCCGTTTATTCAACGCAATGTATACCCATACAAGTGGGCTCCACAACTTGGAAAGTTCAGTGCAGTTGCGAAACACTTTGTCTTCCACCATAGACGATCCCTTTTCTTCAAGATGATATCATGAAAGCTCGCTGACCTCTACATAAGTGGTATCGGCCTCGAAACATGCATTCTCTTCGCCAAAGAAGGTGCCAATGTCCTAATGGCAGACATCTCTGCTCCAGCTCTCGAGAAAGCTTCTGCCAAACTTAAACAGTTGGTACCATCTGCCCACAAGGTTGAGATTCAGGTAATCATCCTGGCGTTGAATATAACGATGTGCAACTGACAAATTAAAGGTCTGTGATGTCTCTAAGGAAGCCGATATCAAAGCTCTAGTCGAGCATCTCGATTCCTGGGGTGGTGTTGATATCATGTTCAACAATGCTGGTATCATGCACGCTGACGACGCTGATGCTCTTGATACCCCTGAGAAGATCTGGGATCTCACTCAAGCCATCAACGTCAAGGGTGTGTGGTTCGGTTGCAAGCACGCGATTATCGCCCTGCGCAAGCACAACAAGACTAAAGGATCTATCATCAATACTGCTTCAGTTGTTGCATTGGTCGGCTCCGCTACTCCTCAACTTGCATATACAGCAAGCAAGGGTGCAGTTTTAGCCTTGACCAGAGAACTTGCCATTGTCCATGCTAAAGAAGGCTTCCGCTTCAACGCTCTCTGCCCAGCTCCTTTGAACACTCCTTTGCTTCAGGACTGGCTTGGTGACGATCTACCTAAGAGACACCGACGAGAGATTCACTTCCCAACGGGTAGATTCGGTGAGGCTATCGAGCAGGCTCAAGCTGTGTTGTTCTTGGCAAGCGATGAGGCGAGCTTTGTCAACGGCCAGGTTCGTATTTGTGGTTCCCTTGAATTCTCGAAAAGAAGACTAAAATCGCATAGGATTTCGTAGTCGATGGTGGTCTAACGAAAGCCTATGTTACTCCCGAAGGCATTCCACTTACTGCACCAAAGAACAATGCCCTTCTCTCCGAGCAAGTCGATGCTATCCGAGGCACTGGTGTCCCGCATGAGTAAATGAATGAAAATCCTCCAATGGTGGATGAATTGGACTTTTGGGCGGTCTAGCATTGATATTAATTCTGCACATAGAACGACTTCGCGATTTTGAGCTTCGGCATGTCCCTTTTGCGAAGGCGTTCGGAAAGGTCATGGATAGTTCTGATTTGCAATGCAATGAACTATTCTCCACTGGCCGTGTACCCAGTGAAGGACTTTTAGCCCCACTGGACTGGACCACTCGGGAGATAAGACTTACAATCGCCTTCAAATGCCGAGCAAGTGCTTGGCTGCCGACGTCACTTCTCCACAGGGATCGGTGCTTGGAGGAAAGAAACTTTTTAAGCCCATTTTGTCTCTTGGCACAGAAGAAATTTCGCTTTTCGCTGTGACTGGTCGTTTGGATGCGAAATGACTTCAAATGTCCTAAGCCGTCTGCCCTTGGCTCTCTCGGCAACGGTTTTTGATAGGGACTTGTCCCCCACTACCAAGGCTAAGGGGTGGTGGTTAATGATATTTATCGTTGGCTGAGCCTGCACAACAAAAGCTATCTTTTCTTGTTGCTCTTGGCTGTGACGAAATTCTTATCGCGGAATCAAAGTCTATAAGTGAGTTGCCAATAAGCGGATTGTTGCAACGAATCAGGCATTTCATAATATGAGCATTTTCAATTATCCCCCATAAGTCTCATTCTTCCCTTCTCCTAGCATATTTACAGCATCTGATTCAATCTTTTCTCCTGCTCGGAATAATTGCCTGCATTCAATTAGTGCCAAAGTTTGGTTCTCCTTCCGTCATTCCCGTGGAGGGACGTCCCGCATTTAGTTCCCCCGCGATCTCAAAGATATCTGAAGAACGTACAGTACCTAAGAAGGTCATTGAGAATATCTCTATGGTTCACTTCTCAATATCCAACAAAAATGGCACCATCCAACGAGGCCAAAATGGCAGTCAACAGACCACCTAGCAATGATGCGAAGAGCAGTAACCCCGACTCTGACGCTGCACTCCTCGCGGGTCTGTCCCATCAAACCAATATCCAATGTTGAAAATTGTGCCTAATTTCAAGTAGATATGGGCTACGTCCAAGATATGAAGCGCAACTTCTCCGTCTGGTCTGTCCTCGGCGTCGGTTTCTCCCTGACAAATTCCTGGTTCGGAATTTCAACCGCTTTGGTAACAGGCATCAACTCAGGCGGGCCAGTTCTCATCATCTACGGCATCATCTTAATAACGCTTATATCTGCCAGTGTTGGAATCTCCCTCGCAGAACTGGCGAGCGCGATGCCGAATGCAGGAGGGCAATATTTCTGGGCATATGAACTTGCTCCTCCGAAATTTGCGAAGTTCGCAAGTTATCTGACTGGATGGTTTGCATGGGCTGGGAGTATCTTTACTTCCGCCAGTGTGGCGTTGGGACTAGGAAGTGCAGTAATGGGCTGCGTGAAGCTGTTTCGTCCCGAAATGTTCGTCTCTTCCCCTTTTGCCTCGCTTATTCTTCGTATAATGACCAGAGCACAGGACAATCCAACGCTGGCACATCCTCCTCGCCTACGTAGGTGTTGGGGGAGAAACCCTTTCCTATTTGCGACTGTTTCATGAGATTTTCTTAAGACAATGTCCCCTCCTGAAACAATCCCATGTTGAGCAATTGCTGACTCCCCCGTTACCTAGCTCGCCATCAACACCCTCTCCTTCCTCTTCAACACCCACGGCCGCCTGCTCCCCACCATCGCCACCCTAACCCTCTACATCAGCCTCCTCTCATTCCTCACAATCCTCATCACCATCCCCTCCGTCGCACCCACCCACCAACCGCCCTCTTTCGTCTTCGCAACCTTCACAAACAACACCGGCTGGTCCTCCCCCTCTATTGCATTCATTGTTGGCCTCATAAACACAAACTGGGCCTTTGCATGTCTAGACTGCGCCACGCACCTCGCGGAAGAAGTCGCCAATCCCTCACGCATGATCCCGATCGCGATCCTCGGCACCGTCGCCATTGGCTGTGTAACCTCTTGGACATATAGTGTAGCAATGTTCTTCAGTATCCAGGACTTGCAAGCGTTGCTCGATACTAAGACCGGAGTCCCGATTCTTGAGCTGTTTTATCAGGCGGTAAGGAGTAGAGGCGCGGCTGTTGCTTTGGAGGGATTGATTCTGGTGACGGGGATGGGCTGTTTAGTTGCTTCTCATACGTGGCAGTCGAGACTTTGCTGGTCTTTTGCGAGGGATAATGGCCTCCCGTTTTCCGGATTCCTCTCTCAGGTAGACGATAAACTGGGTGTCCCGTTTAACGCCCATCTCGTATCTTGTCTCATCGTCTCTGTGCTGGGGTTTCTATATCTGGGGAGCGTGACGGCGTTTAATAGTATGGCTGCTGCGTGTATTGTGCTGCTTTATGTCTCTTATTCCATTCCCATTTTTTGCTTGTTGGTTAAAGGGAGGGAGAATGTTAGGCATGGACCGTTTTGGTTGGGTTGGGTTGGTAAGGTGGCGAATTGGGTGTTGCTGGGTTGGACGGTGTTTACGTTTGTTATGTACAGCTTTCCTCCTGTTATGCCGGTGAAGCTGGGAAATATGAACTATGTTTGTGTTGTGTATGGTGTAGTTTTTGCTGGGGTTGTGGGGTGGTGGCATATTGAGGGGAAAAGGAGTTTTAAGGAGAGAGGGGGGCTTGTGGAGGTCGTGCAGGATGAGGTCGTTAGATGATATTTTAAGCAGCTTGGATACCACAATTTTTGGCTTTTGGTTTATTCTTGAATTCGTTTCATCTGCTTCTACGAACCTGAGATGCCACATGACAACTTTTCGACAACACTTCATCATAACCCCCTTGTAAACCCCTCAAACTTTGACATCCCACCCATCAGGAAATTGTGGCCCACTCCCTTTCATCCCATCCCAACCACCAGCCATCGTAGCAACTGCCGATAACAAGCTACTTGCACTCGGGAAATACGGCGTGGCAACCCTAGGCCCACCGATTGGCATCCCCACATCATTAAACGGAAATTTGATATTAAGGAGATACTTCACCGCTACCTCCTTGTCCCCTAACCTCACACTATTCATCGCCAACATCAGGAAGTCCCATCTAAATAGCCGCGTGAAATCCTACACCTGAGAGATCTTTTTCGCTGTGTTTTGCATGATTGTGAGGTTGAACCCTGCGGAGGGAGGCAGCAGGCCATAGGTGCCGGACATGGCGGGGTGGTCGTAGTAGGATTGCGGATCTACCCACATGTTTGGGATTCCTTCGTAGACTGGGTAGGTGCCGTTGAAGTCTGGTAGGGGTGCGAGGTTGTTGAGTACGTGTGTCTAGTTTGCTGGAACAGGGAGGTGTTGGCGAGTTTTCCAGGTAGTAGCTACGGAAAGTCCGAAGCGCCAGTATGCGAGCTCGAAAGTTGGATTTATGGTGACGTTCGGGTTGGTAGACTCAGAGCCGGGGTACATGGGAGGCCCGAGGTCATAGACTTTTGTTGTGGTGTTCCACCATGCGTATGAAGCCATGAATTCTGCCGATTGTGTTAAGATCTTGTGCCATTTCTTGAGCGTCCCCTGGCTTGGGAACTGTCGGTATTCACGCTCGGCGAAGTAGAAGGGATGTGGCTGCTGCCAAATTAGAAGAGAGTTGATATCTCCTGGTACTGATCTTCCTGTTGGGTCGCTCATCTTTCCAGCGAGCCCCCGTATACCCCTGGTAACGAGCTCGATCTATCGAGCTGGGAAGAAACTTTTCAAAGATACCGGGAACCGAACGACCTAGCAAAGACCACTTGCCTCATATTACCCAATGTCCTAGATGCCAGAAGACCATCTCCATGTAGAACTTCCCATACCACCCATTGTTGACCAAGCCTGATTCTTGGGGCGTGTCTTTGCAGGCTTCGTTCACTGCAAGGTTGTATTGTGAGAGAATGATTCGGCGTTGAAGTTCCTTAGCATTCGCGTTATCTGATCCTGTGAGATCTGCGAAGGCTCCAGATTTCCAATAGTCACTCCACCAATCGGAAGACGAGCCAGCCATTGATTCTGCATCTGGAAAGTCCCGTCGTGGTGTGGGAGAGAAGTTCACCGTCAGGTCGAGGCTTGAATCGCCATCCTCCACGGGTACGAGGACATATCAATGCGTTGAGTTGGGAGGACGACTGATGGACGCATCTGTCTCCCACTTGATTGATGTATAGTATGTCGTCGAGCCAATATCATGACGAATCTTCGCCTGATTTTCGCTCTGTTGGAGGGAGGTCTTATGCAACGAATTCGAAGTCGAGTTCCAGATTCCAACGAATGGCACATCGAACTTGTTCACATCTGAATATGGGAAATCGAAAAACACTTCAAATTTGCCAGATTGAATTAGTTCTGAATCAATTTGGATGGATACAGTATCGGAATCTGGATCTGCGGCGACTTGGACCTGTACATCTGATCCCAGGACCGTGAATTGGGATGTTATGAGTCCAGAATAGAGGTCCAGTGTCTGAGACTTGTTGGAGAGGCTCTTTTTGGTGATATTGAGACTGGGGTCGAACCAGAATCCCACTCGGCCAAGGTTAAGTCGTTGTGGGTTTTGAGTGAGCCAACTTGAAATCACAGGCTCCGCTGGGTTTGGCTGATCATAGTTTACCAGGCGCCCATGAGTCCACATGAAGCAGTTAGCGATCCTTACCACTATTTGGAAATCTGAAGTGATGACAGTACCAGTCCAAGCCTGTGAAGGCAGACGGCGAGTTCTGAGCTGTGGCGTTTGGAAACGAAAAGTTGTGCCAGCCCCACGATGAAAATGTGCCGAAAGGGTAGAAGGTCTGCGGCCCAGTGACATCAACTCCGAAAGCAAAGTTGCCATTGCCAACCTGCATAGGTGTGGAATTTGAACTCCCATATCGAACAGGATTGAATTTTCTCACAACTGCCTGACGATCGATAGAGTGGACTACTACAAATCGCGTGGCCAGAGCCAAGGAGAGTAGTGTTTCGAACCTCATTTGAGTGCTGCCACTCTGCTCCCTTTCTCGCTCGAATTGGGAATTGTCAAATGAAGCTCTTCAACTTGCAATCTATTTGATAATGTGAAGTTGAATCTTTGCAAGACATTGTTATGAGATCTGAAGAAGGAAAAAGGAAGAGATATATCTTCAAGTGCAGAACTACGGCTCGGCCAACATTTAAACGACGTTGTGCATCTCTATGTACCTTGCCCATCCACTTACCCATCCCGTACCAATCATCCAATTTCGGAGAAAGGTTCCACTTGGTAGTCTTGGGAATTACGATCGTTGTCAATCCGCCTAAGCAGAGCTCGGGGATTCGGTGTAACTATAACGGCGAGCTGGTAAATCAGAGGACACTATGGGATCTTGGAAGAGTTGAGTGCTGATAAAAGAGGCGGGGTAGAATCGCGGAATGTCGGGGGAGAGGTTGAATCTGCGATTAAATAATCCTCGAATCGGACGAAATGCACTAAAATTTAGCGATACGCGCTAAAATATGGAGCTTTAAGGGTCGGACTTCGGGGCATTGGAGAATCTCCTTCTCACATACACATGCACATATACATACACCAATGTTTTTGTATTCGGAGAAAGCATCGAGTGAGTCTCCTATGAAAACGGAATTGCGGGATCACTTGTTACAATTATACGAAGGTAAAAAGCAAGATATAAATCAAAGCGCCAAAAAACCTAAGTACAGCGAGGACTCTAGTTCTTATTGGCATTCAGAACGTTCAATTGTAATTTTCGACGTTAATTTGGGTTGTTGGGTTCGGGATGGCAATGCTATTTATTACTTGGTTTTGTGCAGTAAGCGAAATCTGTACTCCTGAGTTACTCTCAGGATCGTGTTGGAATGATCGCCCAGGTCACAGGTCTTCCAATTGCAGGTATTTGTAGCGGAAAGGAAGTTCTTAGAAGATGCAGAAGCGTACCAGGACTTCTTTAGGGAAAGTTGACACTGTGCTGCGTTGAAGAGCAATCTGCACTTGCAGATGCTCACCTCATCGGCCAAACTCCAATATTCCAAAAGTTTAGGTACAATGGGTTCAACCCCGAAGTGAAGAGTGAATCTCTATGTTGAATTTTGTTGCAAGTCAGGACTGCACTGCAGAGGCCTCCCACCACTAAGGACATGAGTGATTCAATATGTTCATTTCTACCTCGTTCAAGCGAGTATTTACAGAACTCACAAAAGACGCCAGCGCGAAAAAGACTTTTCAAACCATGTCCCCCATGTGATGTTATTCCTCTAATCGAGCGGGATGCCCTCGTATTCAGCGAAGCCTAATGCAAGGTTCATGTTTTCTGTATTTCAGTTAGTCTTCGAGCATCGCTGGATAGTGGTGAATTGACTTACGCAAACACTGCGTGGCAGCCCCCTTCAACAAATTATCAATCGTCGCACAAACGACGACTCTCTTCCCAGAGCTATGTACACCAAAGCCACCAATCTCAACTCCATGCTTCCCGCTAATAGCCTTGACGCTAGGTGACTCTCCAATAACCTTCACCAATCTCTCGCCGGCATATCGCTCTTGATAAAGTTGGCGAATATCTCGGCTTGTCATCTTGTCTTTCAATGGCATGCTGATCGTGTGGTGAATACCCTGGAACCACATTGCTACGTGGGGAACGAAGGCAACTTCGACACCTAGCTGGCTGCTGATCTCACGCTCATGGATGTGGTCTGTTAAGCTGTAGGGAATGATGTTATTTGCGAGATTTTCGACGTCGTTCTTGGGGCTGGGCTTGGTACCTGCTCCAGAGTAGCCAGAAACACCAAAGATGGTAGGTTGGCCACCGAGGAAGGGTACTAAAGGAGCTATGCCGAGCTGTGCGGCTGTGGCATAACATCCGGGATTGGAAATGCGGGTGGCCTTTGCAATGTCGGATCTGTTGACGAGTTCGGGAAGGCCGTAGGTCCACTTGTTATCGAATCGATAATCAGCAGAAAGATCAACGATCACACTATTTTGTGGTCCTTTTCCTTGGTCGACGGCATCAACAAAGGGCTTGCAGACGCCGTTGGGAAGTGCCATCACCCAGCAGTCGATTTCACCCTTCTCTTCCATACGACGAACATCCTCGGGAGTCAAGTTCTCGTAAGTAATATCTCGCTTTTCGTAACCCTTTAGCTTTTGGCCAGCAAGCTCACGGGAGGAAACGTGACAAAGGTCCATGTTGGGGTGAGAATTAAGAAGGTTGATGAGAGCCTGTCCGGTGTACCCTCGGGCTCCAATCAACGCAACTTTAGCTGGCTGCGTATTGGAAGAGTTTTTGTTGCCAAAAGGTGGGTTGGGATTAGTGGTGGTAGCATATCCACGTGATGGAAATGGGAATGCGAGTGAACGAGGAGTGGTACGGGGTGTCTTTGAAACAGGTCGGCGTGCACTAGTTGAGAAGGCTCGTGCTTGTTGCATTTGTGGAGATGGCTGATGCATTGAAGCACTCATGCCCGAAGCAGCTCTGGCGGCTCGGTGAAGACGTGCTTCCAGGTTTGCATCGCCGAGCATAGCACGGCCGTACTTTGTGAACTCGGTCATGAGCTCCTTAACCTCATCTCCATTTTCAATGCCGTACCAGAACATGACCTCACCGTCCTTGGACAGACTTCCTTCAGCCTTGTCGAAGAACCAAGTCAAATTCTCATCATCTTCCTTGACAGTCCAGACGAGCTTGGGGTGATCCTTCTTGATGGCAGCAAAGACATTGTCAGCAACATTGGTCAGCCATCCGGACTTGGTAATTGTGAAGGTTGCCAGGTTTGCCAAAGATGTTTCCGCGCTTGGAGTCAAGACAATCGCCAGGGCATCCATAGGCTCATCGAAATAAGCCTTGAACTCCCGATTCTTCAGACCATCCACGTATCGATCGACGGTTGCCCTAGCATCGAGACCTTCGCGATCTCTGACAAGAACTTCCTTGAGCTTCTCAAGATCCTCGAATTGAGAGACGCTAGTAGAGGTGTTCAGCTTGTTTCCTCGTCGAATGAGAGTTCCAGCTCCAGTATCCGTGAACAGCTCCTTCTGGAGATCAGCAGGGTGAATAATTGCCACGCTGGATGTTCTTGGAAGACCGTCGAGCAATTGCTTGGTCTCCTTGATCTTTAATCTTGTGCCATATCTGCACCACCATTGGGACATCAGATAATCATATTCCTCGTCCAAGTTAATGGCCGAGATCTTCTCGTTTGTGTCAGCGTTAAAAAGTCCTCCCTTCTCCGAAAGGTAGACAATCTTCAACGGCTGAAGCTCTCGAGCAAGTTCTCCTGCTGCAACGTCTGCGTTGACGTTCAGCACCTGGCCCTCTGGTGTCTCTGCCATAGATGTCAAGATCGGCAGACATCCTGCGTTGATAGCTGCTTCGATTGGGCCCTTATCCACCTTGTTGATCTTTCCAACCAAGTTGTATTTCTCCTTGTCTAGGTAGTCCGCTCCGAAAACGCCGGATGTGATAGGTCGTGCCCGAACTCCCATTTCTTCCAACTTCTCAACCAGCTTGAGGTTCTCCTCTAGGAACAGCTTTCTTGCCACTGCCAACGTCTTGCCATCTGTGACCCGGATTCCTTCTTCGAACTGAGGCTCAACACCTGCGTCCTCCAAGAGCTTGTTTAGTTGTGGTCCAGCACCGTGAACAACGACTGGGAAGAGGCCGACATGGTTCAGAAATGCGAGTGCAGAGGTAAGGGATTCGAGATGTTCAGTTATAATAGCTCCTCCAACTTTGATGACAGCGAATTGCTGCGAGGAGACCGAGCTGAAGTGTGACAAGTACTGTTGAACTTCCCTCTTCGAACCGATATTGCTGAGCAGTTGTACAACAGTTGACCGAGTTGAGAAGTTATCCAATGCAGCGGATGCATAATCTCGTCTTGCTGAGAGAGCTACCGCCGTGGCAACCTTTGGTAGAGTTCGAGCAGAGGTTGAAGGGAGGCGGCTGGCAGCTTTACGTGCCCTTCTGGCAACAGCACCGGCTGTGGAACGCAGAGCCAGCATTTCGAGGATTATTTAGGAGTGGAGATTCGTATTGAGAGTCGAGGAGGCTCTTCTTCCAGCTCCTGCAGAGCAACGAAGGACGTTCGACGTTCCCAAACAGCTTCGAACGCTCGTTTATCTCATAGAAAAACGCGGGGAGAAAGGCACCGTTCTCGAAAATGGCGCACCGTTTCTGCGGGGAATTGTTAGCGAGTCACTTTTCCGTTAGCCTCAGTGTGTAGGAATATGATGGAAATGTTCGTCGGTCAAGGGCATCGTACCTCAAATGATCAATGGATTGATCACTGGGAGATTTTTCGACGTTCACTCATATCTATTGCCCTTCGCAGACCTAGCAAAACTGGTGTGGGGTTGCGAGACCGGTCGGATTGGCTGCAGACCCTGCTGCTAACTTTTCCACTGCACATGCGTGCGCAAAAAATGTTTTCACCTGATTTCTACTGAGGGGGAAGCCTCTGGCCACTTGCAATAGAGGAGGGATTGTTTAGCTGCATGAGAGTGCCCCGCGGTCGGTAAGGCACAATTTTCAAAACTGCGGAGCTCATGCGGCTTAAGAAGTCTTCCTTGCAAGAGACTTTCGACTTGGAGCTCGGGTTGCCTCTCAGAATCGTCTTGCTAGATGGACTAGAGGTAGTTCAGATATCATTGGTATACTAGAATGACGAAGCCTTGAAACTAGAAAGAGAGAAGAAAGGGAAGAAAACTAGAGAGTAGAGCCTATCATCACTGCCAAGATCGTGAAACTGTCGTGATATCTCAATTATTTCCACTTATCAGGTCCTACAATATACACCTGCCGTTGGTTGAGTGCAGCGGCTATGATCCATCTGTCGAAATTCCATGACAGGCAGATCAAGCAGTCCCTCATCAATGTATGTGACGCCCTTCGAGAAAGAAACTAGCGTAAATTCAAATGACAACTCCAGACCGCTAAACCATCGTTGAGCTTGCTCGATTCCAGCGAGTGCCGCAGAGAGGATCACAATCCAATGGATTCCACAGCACCAGGCAGACCAAACGTGCCCCTCAAGCCTTCCATCTACCATGCCTTTGTACCTTGCCTCCTCTACCACCGTTCCTCTACTTGTGTGTGGCGACAACTATAATGAAGGGATTAGTATAGTGATTTACAAGCAAGGACGGCATTTGCATACCAGTTGGAACAATGATGACGATGAGCAAGATGACGATGCCTCCAATCAAACACATTCGCATCTTCATGTCTGCCATAATGTTAGTACAGTGACAACTGGCGGTTGAACTTGTACAGACCTTTCCACCACATTTGCTTACGAACTCTGTTGGCACCACGGCGGAATCCTTGAGCTGATACAGCGAGGTTATCGGTCTTATCTTGGAGGGAGTCGAGGCGTTCTCCACGCTGTGAGACCTTGTTGATGTTCTCTCGCATTACACCAACAGTATCATCGATTTGCTAGACAAGGAGGTGTTAGAAAGATTCCTAAACATACTTGCGAACGCGGTCCTGGTATCCATGTGGTTGGACGAGATTGATCGTTGCTGGCATTTGCTGCGACCAGCCTAGATCTGGGCGGAAGGCAAGTGATGCGGATGTTGTATCCGGCGTTCTTGTCCTGGGTAGATATCCTGCTCAATTAAGCCCAAGCCTCCGGATTCCTGCTTCGCGATGGATTGCTCTCGTGTGCTGACGGTCGCGGTTTGGCACACCTATACATGATGGCAACGGAGGAACTCGAACCATCTGTAATCGACTCCCCCATCATAATTCCATCTCGGATTCAATCGGCAGGCATAGCTATCTCACAGCCTGGTTCTCCGGATCCCCGAACCCAATTGCTTCGCTGATTCTGGTGTGCATCGTGTCGCTGTCTTGGCGCGGAGTCGTCGGGTTGAGCAAAGGTCGCATCAAATCCACAGTCCATCGGTCAAGAGTTGGTCCAGCGGTATGTCTGTCATCTGCAGAAGGGATAGTCACTTACTGCTTGTAACGCCGCCGTTCTTTGATTGCCTGGTGCGGGTTGAGCGCCAGCTCCGCCAGCCGCTGGCTCAGAGGGAATGTATGGGTCATATGGGCGATCTCCGGTGCTTGCCATTGCGAAAGTATTGATAAGTTCGAGGAGTGTTGTTGCAGGAGATGGAAGTCGCTTTCAGAGTTTGGTTGTGGGAGTTGCGAAGATTGAAGAGGTGGTCTTGTGAGTTGAAGGGAGATGAGGTGCGCTACATGAGGATGGTTTGAGCTGGGTTTTGGAGGCGAAACGGCGGGAAGGTCCAAACAAAGTTGTTGCTGCCAACGAATGGGAAGGGTTTCGTTGACAAAATGGTCTTCCGTGTTTGATTTGGAGATCGTAGGGATATCACAAAAGCTTCGACGGATATATAAAATAGCTGCCTACTCTTTCCATGAGCCACAGCATACGCATTCATTCTCGCCGCCCACATCACGTGAACGCATTCGCGACCTGGAAATCTCAGCTCAGCCTGCCTCTTCGGACAGGCTGTGCATCAAAGTTGCGCAAAGGGTTAATAATCCAGTTATTGTGCAGGGGTCTGGCACTCACCGAGGTCGCCTGCGAGTCAGCCCTTCATCCTTCTTCACCCCTCCCAGAAAGACTCCAAATTTAGTATCGACTATGTCATGATGTCCAGCTCCATTCCAGTACATTGCGCAAAGGGGATCCGTCCCCTTCTTTCCAGAACTTCATTACTGCCTCCAGTCCTCGTAAGTCTTGGGCAGAGTAGGCATGATGGTGGATTTTATTCTTCTACGACATTGTACGCTCCTCATATCGTCCCAAGCTTCAATTGCCCAGATTCAACGTTCTTTTTGAGAAGTTTCATACTTTTGTAACTATTCTTCCTGGGTGCGAGATCTTGGTTCGTATTTTTTAGACCATTCTTTCGAGCAGAGTTAGTTCATGATGCAAGGCCCGCCAAAAACACCAGGTTTGCGCCTTCCTCCTCAAGAGCAAGGACTCCATCTGCCATCTTCGTTCTTTCTTCCGTGCATGCTTTCAATGCAATAACGAGCAAAGATTGTCTGGCATTTCTCTTCCATTTTATCACTCTACTTTCGTTTTGGTCCTTCGTCCTTCGTCCTTCGTTGCTTGGCGCATCCAGACGTCACTTTTCAGTTTTCCACACTACCATCAACGATCCGCTTGCGGAACACTCGTTCAACAACGATTACAGATTGGAACCCAAAGTATATTCTTAAGAGTTCCAGAGTCGGAGGGGAATATATCATTCAAAGAGTGTATACTTTATCCCAAGTTTTGGATTAGGGGCTCGTTGACACAGATTGCTGCCGAGCAACATCAACGTCATCGCTCCGGGGATACCGCCAGTATCTCTAAATTTCCTGGGGAATCACATTCCTCCTTCGAGACGATTCTAGTGTCGCGATGAGGTTACCCAAGGTCACGGCCAGTGTGGCAATAGCGTTGTTGGCCGATGGTCGAGTGGCGCAAGCCATAAACCTTGACTTGGGCTCTATAGGTACGTCGTCACTCAGACTCCTCTAAAAATAATATTCAAATCTAACAATTTTCCAGACTCTATAAAATCCGCCGCGAGAACAATCGCATTCGACATGATGAGCTTCTACAATGGTAACACCACCGGTAACATACCCGGAAATCTCCCAGGCCCATACTATTGGTGGGAAGCTGGTGCTATGTGAGTTCATTTCGTGGAATTTCTGTTTGACTTGCTGACATTTCTTGCACCAGGTTTGGAGCGATGATCGATTACTGGTATTATACTGGGGATACAACGTATAATGACATTACAACCCAAGCAATGCTTTTCCAGGTTGGACCGAACAACGATTATATGACCCCCAATCAAACGAAGACAGAGGGGAATGATGATCAAGGATTTTGGGGATTGGCAGCGATGTCTGCTGCTGAGGTTAATTTTCCCAACCCTTCTCCGGATCAACCTCAATGGCTCGCGCTTGCACAAGCCGTCTTCAACACGCAAGTGGTTCGCTGGGATGATACATCATGTAATGGAGGTCTCAGATGGCAGATCTTTACATTCAACAACGGCTATACTTACAAGAATTCGATCTCCAACGGTTGTTTCTTCAACCTTGCTGCCCGTTTGGCAAAATACACTGGCAACGATACTTATGCTCAGTGGGCAGAAAAAACATGGGACTGGATGACCGGAGTTGGGCTTTTGGACAACAGCTACTATGTCTACGATGGTTCTGACCTGACCATCAACTGTTCCAACGTGAACCACCTACAATGGACTTACAATGCTGGTGCCTTCTTACTTGGGGCTGCCAACATGTACAACTACACGAACGGAAGCTCAAAATGGCAAGAAAGAGTCAACGGCATGGTAAAGGGGCTCGATGTTTTCTTTCCAGCAAATAACATCATGCAGGAGGTGGCTTGCGAGAACAACGGAAAATGTGATGTTGATCAACATTCATTCAAGGCCTATCTCGCTCGATGGATGGCAGCAACCACAAAGATGGCCCCGTTTACATACGATGCCATCATGGCCAAACTTACACCCAGCGCACAAGCTGCGGCTCAGCAATGTAGTGGCGGCAACAACGGGAGAATGTGCGGTTTGAAATGGCAATCAGGCACAGCTTGGGACGGCACTACTGGAGTTGGGCAGGAGATGGCTGCTCTCGAGGTCATCCAGAGCAACCTGATAGCTCAAGTCCGCGGGCCCGTGACGAACTCCACTGGCGGTACCAGCAAAGGAGATTACTCAGCTGGAACAACAAGTGTCAGTCCCACAGCAATTACTCCAGCTACAGAAGCCGATAGAGTCGGAGCTGGCTTCGTCACTACAGTTGTACTAGCCTGTTTCGTCGGCATGGTCTGGTGGATGATCGTATAGCAAGGAGCATGGTTCGCTCCTGTCGAAGTTGGTATGTTAGGCCGGCCGGTTGGAGATGGTAATGAGGTGAATTCTGCATAGAAGCGGTTCAATGGACCTGGAGTTCGGTTTGGGAGCACACTGGTATATTATTGGGAAGGGGTTGAAAAGGATTCTGAGATGGATATTTTTGGGACCTGCATAGCGAGGATTATTACAAGAACTGGAGAAAGAAATGTGATCGACGACTAGATCAATATCCTAATATCTTCTCTCAACCTTTTGCGTACAGATAAAACCTCCAAGTTCTCCTGGCCAAGCAAACCACCGGCTGGAGGCCCAAGAACACCATAGCAAACCCGACAACACCACTACCGCCACTGGTCGATGCCAAGACGTCATGAAGTTGACATGGCACCCCCAACTTCTCTCCTCTTGTAAGAGAATAATCAACACTTTTACAAGAGAGTACTAGAAGTAGAAATGGAGAAACGGTATTACTGGCATGCTTTACAAGAAACGGTGGCAAGGTATTGGCATGGCCCTCGATCGGCATGCCAACAAACTCTACAAATTTCTCTCCCACAGAGCCGAGGTAGCTGTTCTGATCTAGATGAGAACAGAGAAAATCGGGCTGCACGGATCCTCAATACTATCAAGCGCACAGATGATCCATGGTGCGGCTATGAACAGGCTTACTAGATAGTGTATTCGTACCATATTATCGAAGACTGCGAGTCCCTTAAAGACACTCGATTCACGTACCTGGGGGCGAGCTATGTCAGAGATGCCAAGCTCTTCCTTAGAGACATAGAGTTCATACCCAAAACCGTCAAATTCATACTTGCTGCGGATCTCGCAACATAAAGTCATGTGACTTCAGAGTATGTGCCCCGTAGATAGCGCAATGCTGTTGCTAGACGCTGGGTCTGCTACAGTACGGAAGTAATAGTCGGACTTGACGTTGCGCTAAAGGGGCCCTTCCCTTTAGTCGGGGAAAGCGAGTTGTCCCGGGAAAGCGAGTTGTCCCGCACCACACCAAAATTTCTATGCAATCGCAGACACTTGAATTGCACCATACAACCAAATAACCCTTAAATTAATGCGCAATTAAGGATATAATCTCTCATTACTCTAATGCTACAAAATCTGCATTTTGAGCTATTGAATCAGTCGATATTACTGATCTAGGTGGTGAAGAATACAGAACCACCTCCTCCCTACTAACCCCACCATTTATACCCTCTCGTGCCTCCTCTACCTCCTTATCTGATCCCCTAGACTCCTCTGATATTGCCCGTATATATAATTGACTAAGAGGGTTCCCCTTTACCCGGTGAGCTTGTTCAGATGCGAGTATTGCAGGATCGATAGGGATATCGGTAAAGATTGCGGGATCTTCGGCCTGTATACGATCGAATTCAGCTTGCTCCTTAGCTACCTTATCGTAAAGTGATTGGTACTTAATTCGAATGGCTTTAAGCTCGCTTTCCGTAGGTTCGGTTTGGGGATCGCGAATTGGTATTAGGAGCTCGGGAGGGATAATTGTATCGGTTCCAAGGACTTGCTTCCTTGCTTGTACCTCCAGATCTCTCACTCTCTTCTTCCTCTCTCTCTCTGCCGCTCGTACGGCGATTCCTACTCTTTTGAGAGCTTCCTTTTCAGCTAATTCAGCCTTTGCGAGCTGTCTTTTAGCCTTCTTTAGCTCCTCCTCTGCTGCATTCCTCACTTTAATCTTCTTCTTTTCCAGAGCATCAGATGCATTTAACCACCCCCCCCTTTGGAAACTAAGCCGTGCGTTTAGCTTAGCCTTATGACGTTTAACCTGTGCCTTGCGAGTATTCTGGGCATCCAGCTCTTGTAAACTTCCAAGTATTAGGTGGTTCTTGGTAGCCTTGATCGTAACTGAATACTCTTTGCGAGGGGAGGAGCTTAAAGTATCCAGAATCTTGTCGTTGAGATTATCGAGCCGTAGAACGCATTCGTTATATGAAGAAGGAGGTTTTGGAAGGGTAGGTAATTGGTATTCGTAAACAGGAGCAGGAGCAGGCGTGGTAAATCGTACGTTTTCTGCGTTTTCTGTATCCGATTCAGTTTCCGATTCAGATCCAAACTCTAGAAATTAAAGGCCAGTGTCTTTCCTTCTCTTTTTACTATACTTCTTGAGCTTTCTCCGTACTGCTTTGAAACTGACAGGCCAAATTCCAGCGTTCTGAAAGGCGTATTTAATCGTACGAATAGTAAATGTCTTCTCCCGTATTCCAGGAAGATCGCGAAAGAAGTACTGGATATTGTATTCCGGCTCGTACGAGCGAATTGCATTCATAATATTAACCTGCTAGTAGTGTTTCCATTCCCTAAAAATACTAATATCGCATGGTTAAAGTAGGTAGGTTTGGTAAGAGGGGAATTGGACGATTCGTATCTTATTAAACGTAGCTTTTAGGATAAAATCGTCCGCTTAATGGCAAGTTGCTCCGTTAATCAAGAGAATACGCCATTCCTTATTAGGACCGCAGTTATTATGCTTGATAAAATGGTCTAACCAAACCATATAAATGCCCTCGTTCGTATATCTTATAGGAGAGACTATAATAACCTTATAACCAGTCATATTTTCGTAGAACCAAGAAACCATAATCATAATTCCAGGGATAATTACTACCGGAGGAATTGCCTTGCCATTTACAGATATATACTTAATTATTATAAGAGACATGCGATTTTCTGGTATTCCTGTATATATCTCCTTGATTCTAATTAGAACCACTACTTCCTCTCCTGCAGGCATACAAATTCGTACTCCTTTCTCGTCCATATTATATATCCGATCCCCATGGCATATGCCAGTTTCTTCTAATACCGGACGATATTCAGTCTCAAACTAATTGCGGAGGCTCTATTCGGTATGGAGATCGATATAGTGGCTCGCAATAGGCTTCGTCTTAATCGTATGGAGTTCTGGAGTACTCTTTAGCTATTGAGAGAACCATTTCCAAGATGGAGCTGTCTTATTATCCTCCGTTCGCATCCACATTATACAGTTATATATCATTTGCTTTGTAGCTCCTTTCCCTCTATTGATCGCGTATAATACCGCGTACTGAATCAATGCCTCGTATTAATCAGGATATAAGATCTTGTTCTGGCCTCCCTATTATACTCTCGCTATTCCTATCTTCTTCCTCTCTCTCTGCCACGCTTTCTTTACTATATCTTCATTTCGTACGCAACACGCACGTGCCGCAGTCGCAGGAGTCTCTTCTGGGTTAGCCTTGAGGAATTAAATAGCTTTACGGAACTTATCTCTCTCTGGTATATCGCGGAGGAGTGCATTATTGGGGAGGTTACTTAGGCGAGCCATTGCTGTTGAATTTGACTGATTTTCAGGGTGATTTGGGCTGGTGGTGATCAAAATAATTGATTTTTACTATGGGTGTTCCATACAAATTGGAAAATTTTGGGATCGGTGCGGGACAACTCGCTTTCCCCGACTAAAGGGAAGGGCCCCTTTAGCGCGACGTCAAGTCCGACTATTACTGTAGAACGCGTCTCAATGTCCTTCCGAGGCTAATCAAATTCGAGATTAGCGGAATAAGCGAGAATCGTTGAGCATTAGAAGAGGTATCTTTTGAGTCGCATGCTGAACGATATCAGCCTTATCTATACGCGTTGAACTCGGTTGAAGAAATTAGAATTACTCTCAGTTTCTTAAGATCAAGTTTTGGTGGCGAAAGGATCTGTGGTTGCTGAGTAGTTCTCGGTCAAAGTGAGCTAATTTGAGCTCGAGACGAATCTAGACAGCCGTAGACAGCCTAGTTCGATTTCGTTCTCTAGCAGCACTATCCCTCCACGCTTCTCTACCACGACCTGTCCCCTCTCTCAGACACTCTCCAACGCTGCCTAAAAGCAGAATCGCCTTCCAGCATCCTAATATAGCGGAAGCACCTCTCGAGCCATAATTTTCCGCGAAGAGCACCTCCTGGCAGACCGAGCAGCATGGCCACCAATTTTCCGCGGAATCATTGGCTCTCCCGGCCCCAATGGCAGACAACTAGATGGCATGGGTGGAGGAAAGTCTGCGTTGTAGGGCCGTCTACAGTTGCAGAAGCTGGTGTCGATTATACGTTCGCTGCGATTGGGGTGAAGAACTTGGATATCGATTGATTACTCGAGCAATTGTGGGAACGTGACGAGTACCATTGGGCCGTTCGCTGTTGATAGTGGCTTGGTTCAGCGAAAGGAGGGTATGGCTACGGTCAGGATACATAATACGAATATGGGGAAGATTATTTATTCCACATTTCCAGTTGTGGATGGAGAGGCTGCCTCGAGTGGAGGGTTTGCGATTGATGGTGTGGCCGGGACAGCTGCGAAGATCAAGCCGGCGTTTATCAATATAGCGTCAGCATTGGCTGGCCTTGGTAGGGTTATCTCATGCTAATGGTGTGTAGAGGCTTGAAGACTGGCAAGATGCTTCCGACTGGGAATATCACAGATACCTGTGAAGGAGTGGAGGCTACTTGCGTCGATGTTGGGAGTCCTTGCATTTTTATACAAGCCGAGGGTGTTGGTATCGCGGGTACAATACTTCCGGATGGGGTCGATGCACATCCAACCCTTCACAAGACACTCGAATCCATCAGAAGGAAGGCAGCCGTGGCTATGGGAATCTGCAAAGACGAAGCCTCAACACCAGGTTCGATACCAAAGATTGCTATGGTCTCATGGTCAGCCTCACACAAACTTCTGTCTGGCGAGACGATCCAGGGGAATACGATAGATCTGGTAGTGAGGGCTTTATCCGTGGGCCAGCCTCATCGTGCTGCCCCTATCACTGTAGCCTTGGCTACAGCTGCTGCGGCCAACCTCAAAGGCTTGACGGTTCATGCGAATGTCTCTGGTGAGAGGGTAGATTCGGATGTGAGTACAATAGGCCACTCAAGTGGTAAGATAACGGTTGGTGCCAAGTTTGATGACAGGGGTTCTTTGACACATGCTACGGTGTTCAGGACTGCTAAACGGCGCATGGATGGGTTTGTATATTTGAAACGAAATGGCCTTACAGTCTAGACTAGAATGTTGAGAGGATTCCACGAATCCACACCTGCTGGTAGAGAATACTGTGAGAGTCTCCGGCCCAATGGAGATTAGGTGCCTCGAAAGATTCATTCTAAATATAGGGATCCACAAGTAGGAACGGAGAAGTCCTCCTTACCAAACAAATTAAACTTTCCAATAGACTGGTTATTTTGTTATAGTGAAAGCTTCTGAATCTCACTCTGATTGCCAATTGGTAGAGAAGGATTTGAGCAAGGAAAGTGAAGCGAGCTGGTGGAGAATCCCCGCGTTCGCCTCACCTTCCTTGATAAGAAAGGAGGAGGAATACTTGGAACAGACCGACATTGACGCACTTGAGGAAAATACTCACTGCTGTTACTACATTTCGGTTCAGTTACCCACACAGTCTTTGGCTCCAATACTCCTGTACGAGTGTCTGAGACGTCCTCATTCTGCATTTCTGCAGTACCTTGACCATCCAGCAGCGCTCACGGAGCTGTGACGCGATGGCTCCTCCACAGAACTTGCTGGAGGTCCTACGGGAACGCACAATTGTGGACTGTGATACCATGGATGCAGACGGTGGTTGTCCCCTGAAATATTCTCGTAGCTTACACTGACAAGTCCTAGTCGCCGAGAATATTGGGAAACCAGTTCAATTTGCTGACTGCACCTCGAATCAGGTATTGCATCTCAAACTTAACCCAACGTTATTTTGAATAACTACTCACTGAGTGCGAAATATTCAGGCAATTGCTTACTTTGAGCTTCAAAAACCCAAGCATAAGACAACTCTTCGCGAATCCAGACCTTTGGCCACTGCCCTGGGATCAAAATACCCCAATACTCCAGTGAAAGAACTCTTTGTGGAGATTTCTGTAATTCTTCCCAGAGCAATGAAGTAGCGCCAGATATAGTATTCTGATTTTGTTTCGATAGATGGTCAAACTGCAACTCGAAATCTCGAAGCATGTCACTGGATTTGTTCATGTTCAGACTAACCCCTACTACTCGTATGACACTGTGAAGACTGTTAAGAATGCCGAAAGTACAGTTCACTTCGAGGAACTCGGTATGCGAAAACCAGCTAATGTATTGCAGGAATCGTGGAACATTTCAAGCTTCTGGACAACACCTTTGATCCAAGCCGAGTGTGCATCAAGATACCCAGCACGTGGGAAGGCCTCGAGGCATGCCGTTTACTCGAATCGTCTGGTATAGCCACGTTAGCAACGACCCTCTTCACCATTGAGCAGGCTTGGATGGCTGGCGATGTGGGATGCGAATATATCGCTCCTTACGTGAACGAACTGAAGGTCCATTTTGAGGAAGGGTGAGTTTCGTTACCCGTTCCAAGGCAGCGGCTCACATTCTACAAGATTCGTTGACCGCAACAAATCTATGGACCTATGTGTTCATGCACATCGCTTGTACAGTGCTAATAAGGTCAAAACTAAGGTCCTTCCAGCCAGTCTGACATCCATCGACGAGATCATGGCCCTAGATGGTGTTGATCACATCACGATCTCACCTCAATTACTTCAAGAATTGGTTCGAACACCAGCTTCTGAGAAGACCAAGGCTTCCTTGTTCGATGGTGAGATTGAGGTACCTCCGATGCTTTCTTTTACGAATGAAGCTGAGTACCGAATTGCTTTCACCCTGAGTGGAAAAGGAGAAGGAGAGCGTAAATTGACGCAGGTAAGTTGGCTGATGTCTGAGAGGTTATGGCTGATTGTTCATCTAGGCTATTAATATCTTCTGTGAGATGCAGACAAAGCTTGAGGCGATGATGAATCAATGAATCAGCAGTGGCCATGTTGAGACACTCAAGACTGGAGTGTGTTGGTAATATGTACGTTGTATTTCTCGAGGCTCATACTACCAGAAATCAAAAAATCCAGTCTCCAAGAGAACACTCGCTGTTGATTCCCGCCTCCCTTCCATGTTTCTCCCTCCAGCAAGCCATTAATAATATCCGAGATCTCACGCCGCGCCGATCCTGAAGCCCCTTAAGAATTCATTAGTACATCAGCCATTTTCTCTATTTTAGCCCAACTCACCCATCGACAAACAAATTCGCACCATGTACCAAACTCGTCCTGGGACTGGTGATCAGCACAGCAACATCTCCTACTTCACCAAACTTGGGGCTTCTTTCCTGTTATTATTCGAGTGCATTCCAAGCTTCGATCGGCACTCCGCCTGCCCTTCCAACGATGGGACTGAGGAGGCAGGTTAGCAGGAAACCTGGAGAGATGGCATTAACACGGGTGTGATGTTCTCGAGCTTCGAGGGCTGCCTAAAGCGCGGCCAATATGACTGGAGAAAAGATCAATAGGGAGAAGTAGATCAATTACAGTTTTAGTGATTCCTAATACAGTGCCCCTCCTGCGATGATCAGGTATTTATGGTCCCAGAGTGTAGGTAGTTAGATCCATGCTAAGTATGACAGCGTACTTTAGCTCGGCTTCCCCGTCATCGAGACGTACGGGGTAAGTCTCTAGATTAATTGAGATCTGTTGAATCTAATGTTGTGCATGTGTATGAAGTTGGTCGCAACGAAGTACTGTCACAGAAGATATTGTCAAAGAAAGTTAAACTCCTCTTCGGACAGTGAGGAGATCAGAAGTTCAACCCTCGTTGGGAGGATCATGAAACCATGGCACCATTATCATCGTTGTAAGTGTTGAAATCTCTAATATGGTAGGTGGCACTCCTTTCAAATTTCAGAAGGTCTATGAAACACAGGACGCAACTTTCCACGAGGTTGATTACTCAACTCCACTTCCAATACCGCTGATCCCACCAAAATGCTCAGATGCTTGAGAATTCAATATCTCCCAACCTTGCTGGGAGCAAACACTAAAAGGCAGGCAGAGGAATAGAGAGAACAATCAAAGCGACTTGGTTCGATCTCGCGATGCATCCTCGATAAGGGAGTAACGCTGCCCTATTTCCGTTCCCTGAGGTTTCCAAAGCACATCAACGAAACTTACATAAGGCGGTAAACAGTGGAATGGAGTGGATTCAACAATATCATGCATCTGTCGTTCCGTATCGTAAAACAGTCCGATGCGATTGTTAGGTACCCCCTATCCACTCTCGCGTAATCTCGGCTACTTTCTAACGAGAAACGTAAGCTCGACTACGCATTACGCCACGCAAAATATCGACACAGCAAATCGAAATATGCTCAATAATGGTTCTTGCATTATGAATCTCCGATAATGTTATTCCGTACCTGAGCAAGTTACTCTAAAAAAGCTTGTTCAACTCCGTACTTAGCCCCAAAGACAGGGGAGCCAGGCAGCAAGGCGATTGCCGATGCCGGGCCCCACGCGGATGAGATCGTCCTAGCGCTCTTGAAGCCGCTCGATCCGCTACATCCTTTCTCTCTTCTACTTTTCAGTCCTAGTCCGAAGATTGTCCACATGAGTGACGCATCAAGGAAGTTATATAAAATGTCTTCAATCGCCTGCCAAGTGGCAGGAAGCCAAGACAATGATCTCGAAAGGCCGCGATTCGTTGCGCGAAAGGATGTCACCGCGGGCAAGCCAGACGGAGGATTCCGATACCGACCAGACATGGACACCATCTACTCCGCCGAACGATGAAGAGAATACGTTACCATTAGGGGACACCAAGGAGAAGGAGAAGAAAGATCCTAATATAGTTGATTGGGATGGAGATACAGACTCCGCGAATCCAAGGAATTGGAGTAAAGGTTACAAGAGTTGGATAACTTTTCAGCTTGGGATGCTTGCGTTAGCTGCAAGTTTGGGATCGAGTATTATCGCTCCTGGGGAGAACGCTGTTTCTCAATACATCGGAGTGAGTAGAGAGGTCACAGTTCTGACAATCTCGTTGTATATGTAAGTTGCGCGGAGCAGATCTTTATCGAATTTTGTACTAATAATGTCTGCCAACAGTCTCGGATTTGCTTTTGGGCCTTTGTGCTGGGCACCTATATCTGAAATATGGGGCAGAAGATGGTCAATGTTGCCTGCGATGTTCGTCTTGGGTTTATTTTCTATCGCCACGGCGGTTGCGAAGAACGCCGAAACGATATTTATAACTCGGTTTTTCGCAGGAGTGTTTGGATCAGCTCCTGTTAGCAATGTGGCGGCGGCGCTGGGTGATATTTGGGAACCGAAAGCCAGAGGAGTTGCGACTACATTTTACGCAATTGGTGAGGTTATTCTCTTTGCTCTCTCGATAGAAAGCTCTAGCTGACCATTTCCAGCCGTCGTAGGAGGACCAACCTTAGGGCCAACAATCGGAGCAGCCTTGACAGTAAACCCTCACTTGGGATGGCGGTGGACCGAATATATCGAGGCGATCTGGGTTTTTGCCACTCTGTTGATGTGTGCCTTCGCACTACCGGAAATCTACGGCCCCGTCCTGTTGAAGAGAAAAGCCCAGCGTCTGCGCAAAGAGACCGGCAACGAAGCACTCTACCACCCTGCAGAACGAATCAAGTTATCTCCAAAGACGATAGCCACAAAGCATTTTGCCCGGCCACTTCGTATGCTGATAACGGAACCCATGGTCACCTGCATAGCCTTCTATGCCTCATTCGTCTACGCACTGCTCTATCTAACTCTAGAAGTCTTCCCTGTCGTCTTCCAAAAGAATCGACATTGGAGCCCCGTCATTGGGTCCCTACCCTTCATTGGGCTCTTCATCGGCGTCTGTCTTGCAACGTTCGTCAATTTAGGAAATCAAGCCCGATATGCCAGAATCTCTGATGCCGCCCATGGAAAACCAGTCCCTGAGGCAAGACTGGCCCCCATGGCCATCGGCGGTTTTCTCTTCGCTATTGGGCTCTTCTGTAGGTGTTTGGGAGAAATCCTTTTCCTGAATCTAGCTGTTTCATGGTTTTCTTCTAAGACAACGTCCTTTCCTGAATCAATATCCATCGAGCAGTGGCTAACTACCCCGTTACCTAGGGTTTGGATGGACAGCGACGCCTTCAATCCCCTGGCTTTCTCCTGTGTTCGCAACACTCTTCATCGGCGCGGGCTTTAATATTATCTTCCAACAATGCATCAACTTCCTCGTTGACACCTACGGTGTCTACGCTGCAAGTGCGGTATCTGCAAATACTTTCTTGCGATCTATCATGGCAGCAGGATTACCGCTCGCAGCTCAGCCAATGTTCCATAATCTGGGTGTTGGGCCTGCGATGTCGATCCTTGGGGCCGTAGCTACAATTGCGATACCCGTTCCCTTTGTGTTTATGAAGTACGGATTGGCATTGAGGAAGAAGTCGTCTTTTGCGCCTGTAGATGAAGATTGAGATAGAAATGATAATATTCGAGTTATCTGGGCTATTTAGATACCCCTTGCTGCTCTGAAGAGGGGGTGGTTGACATATGGCTGAATTTCAACCTGCTCTTATTCATGAAATATGTCAGAATCCTGCACAGCCGCTATTTGTTCCAAAACTCCCTATGTGATCAGAGACGCTTCTTCAAGATGCGAGGGGCATTCGGCCTTTCGCAAGCTCAAAGGTGGGCCCTCGAACTCCGTTGGCGAGAAAGCGTGTACGAGACGGAGGTGGCCGAATTCCGCGAGGTTCTAGGATTCTATGACGCTTCGAAGTTGATATGGATGCCTGTAGAGACCTGCAGTAGCGTTGAGATCTCGGGTCTTCGGAATTGCCCGTCTGGTTTCTCAACAGGCTCGCGGGGGACAGAAAAAGCGGAACTGAATTCTCAATGTGCCAGATCAAGATTGGACATTCATGTGGACTCGAACGGGATAAGAGTTCAGTATTTTAGAGCTCCCAGATATCTGAAGGGGATAGCTTCTGAATGTACCACGACTCGCGGGAACATTTATCGCTGAAGGAATTGTGGTTTCCAGGACATTGAAACAAATGCCGCTCCTCTGTCCATTGTGAGACAGATTGTGGAGAGTCACTGCATCAAGCTCAACAAGCATATATAGTACTGCGATTGCGAGAGCTACAGACCACTGCCAAGCAGGTATCAAACTGGCATTCGACCAGGGCATATTCTCAGACATTGTAACAGCTCCGAGACTTTGACCTTGGCATAAAGTCCGTTCTGATCATCGATTCCCACGCTCAATATCACTTCATCATCAAGATATCCCATGACTTTTTCTCTGATGTCACTTTCTTCCCTTCCCCAAGCATACGCAATTGTCGTGGTGTAGGTAAACTGTCCCCACTCAGCACGACTACCCGATTCTGATTCCGGTACACCATCCCAAATCTGCTCTGGCGTCCAACCCCGATTCGTCTCGTTGGCCAAGAGGATGGGGTGTTGACTGACAGCGAGCATGTTGAAAGGTGGAGTAGCAGACCACACGACGAAGTATCGCTCATAGCGTTCAGGCAGGCCAAAACCGTTGATATGCTTTCTGTGAATTGCTGCAAAGAAGACCTTCTCTCCAATTTGGTTGATACAGGTTGAGTTCGATCTTATGCACAGGATTAGATTTAATGCTGGAGTAGCTTGGTGCCAGGAAGGACCAGCCATGAAATGGCCACCGCCCACTTCCTCCGGTGTCGGTTCGCTGAGGCAAGGCTCTTCCAGAGGGTCCGTCTCATTCGTTGTAGTGAGTCCAGCTCCAACAAGCTGGGCAAAAGTCCGACTGGTGGAATTCAGTTCGTATTGCAGATAAGATGTTGATGGCGACGGCGAGAACATCACCCAATTTTTTTCGTAAGAACGGCGAGTTGATGGTGGATTGCGCGTGAGCTCTGTCAGTGTGGGATACGACATCAGTGGCCCAGGTCCTAAACGTCGAGGGGATGAAGAGAACGTTTCTTCGAGGCTTGGGTAGACAACTCGCAGGTCAATCGCCCAGAGACCAATACAGGCATATCTCGACCTGATAACTATCAGCAGCTATTCAAAACTGCGATGGCGAATTTTCTTACTGCGATACAACCATCAAGATAGGCTCTCCTCGGACGGAGTAGAACAGCCTAGGATCATGAAAGCCTGGGATATCAGCCAGGAGCTGTTCATTGCCATCACAACTCTCGGCGGGAGTTGGAGGCACGTCGACCTCGACCGGTGAAGTGACGCATCGCAGACCACCGTTAGGACCAAGGACTTCGAGATCTTCTTCTGTGCAAGCCATCTCACGTGGGTTATTGGACTTCCGGGATTCGGGGTGGCAGATGTTGGCTTCGCAGAGCACATTTTTCCGATACGGCTCACCATGGGAAGCGACCATGTTAACGATAATATACTGACTTTTGGCCCAGTATGGAAGTGCAAATATTGTAGGGTTCCAAAAGGTCCTCGTCTCTCTTTTTGTGGCAGCTATAGGACTCATGGAGATGTTGTAAAGCAGATTTGGAAGTCGTATGTGGCCAGTGAACTGGTTGGGAGAACGGGGACAATGGGCGAGGTTGATCAACTCCTCTGGAGCTTTGATATTCGAGGCTTTGACTGGGTCGATGAGTTCTGCGTCCAGAAGGTCCTCAGCGCTCGCGCGTTGTTGTGTGGGTAATGGTGATGAAGGATGACTCCAGTCGTCGATGAGCGGTGGCATGAAAGACAGCCGAACTGGCTTTTGGGACGTCTCGATGTGTACGAATGCATGGGTATCGCCCGGCCACTCAGGTCGTCTAGACAACAACAGAATGAGCAAGCAGGTGATGGGGACTGAGAGCAAAAATCTCGTCATGATTGGACTCGACATTTCGGCATCAAGCAAGATGAATGCTGGAAGAGAAGATGAGCTTAGTTGAATATAGAAATTTCGTCGATAGAGTAGGAAAGGACTCGACGGAACAGAAAGACCTCATTGGAAGCAACTTAGGAAGGTGGTGGGCGAGGCGCTTGATTAGCGTGCATGATCTAGAGGGAAGTGCTAGATGTAGGTGTGAAACCATTTTAAGCAGGAGCGAGAGAATGCGGTGGTAGTCAGGGAAGATCAAGCCGGCATGGGAAATTTAAAGGAAAGAGTATACCTCCAGCTTAAATAGTTTGTCTTTTCGTTGTTCGGCTCTTAAGCAAGGAACAAGGCTAGTCTAGCAATGAGAGCGGTGTTCTCACTTACGTTCTCAACCAAACTCAAAATTTCCAGATCTCGGTTGCACTCCAATGTCAATAAAACCCCCTTAAAGCGAGCCAAAACAGTTGCGCGCCCAAAACAAAAGTTGACTGCGAAATAAGACAGAACAAGTAATAAATAATAGGCTGCAAGGGAATCAAAGACGAGAAAAGCAAAAGAAATCTGCGAGGACCCAGAAACTTGGCTTTCGCTCAGTTGTCTGCGGCAGAGCATACGTCTTAACCGTTACAATTCATACGATACACTGGTCTTGTGAGAATGTGAGGGCAGCTTAACGGGTCAGAGGCCTCTCTAATAGTTGGAAGCAACACACCTTATTTTGATAGACTAAGCTGCCCACATCGGGTCGTTTAACGGCATTTCGGAGGAGACGAGGTTGGCAAAGTGCAGCAGCCACCACAACTGGCAATAACTTTAGGAAGTAGCGAAGATACTCTTTACAAAATATAGGAACAAGATGCAGACTTCAACTTCCACCACAAATCTCCTCGAGAATACACGTCTCGTTTATGCGTCTGGCACGGACATTCAACTGAACTCTACTTCTATTACTTCCAAAGATTATGGTCAAAGATATGGGCAACAGCTTGTTTCTGACGCCAGAGTGTACTCCGAATCGGCCAGAGATCGTGGATGCTTCGACACCTTGGTCCGATATTCTGCTCGAAGAACTACGAACAGCAACTCAATCTGATTCAAGAACCCCGAAGAGATATGGTGTCGCAAAATTTGGTAGTTGCAGAACACATCTCCGAAACCAAAGTAGGATTTTATGGCTGACATTCCTGGTGATTGTCGGCCTTTTCTGCGCAGTGAAGGGAGGGAAGCAGGCAGTTTCGGATGAGAGCAAGCTAGTAGCTCAGCCAGAGCTCGATGGACTGCAGTTCGTCGGTGCCAACCATCCTTCTATTCGTGTACGCCAGCTCAATCGCTTGAGATCAAGCTGCGACTAATCGTATGGCAGTACGTTGGCCGCTGGGTATCAACTGCAGATGGAACTCATAAGGATGGCTCATTTCCTGGTAACAACCCTCTGATTCTCAGTCCGAACTTTGCTAACTCATTGTTCCACCCAGGAGTGTACTTCGACTTTGCCTTCAAAGGAAGCAAGACTGTGCTTCTCTCCCTACATAATAAAGATCAATTGAACCAATTGCCAAAGGAAAAATCCATCGGCTTCCCGCAAAGTCTCGCGTTCCTCCCTCTGACAAATGTATCAAGTGCAGCACCAATATCTCTCTTGGCCAGGGTCGATGATGAAGAATACATTGTGATTCCAAATGCAACCACAACCACATCGATTCGTCGAGGAAATCTGGAACCAAACTCACGCCATGATATTCGAATAATTGCTCCCATGGTCGGCAGCGACAGCTTGGAGACGTTGCAAGTCGAGGGAATCTGGATTGATGAAGGCGCCCAGCTCCTACCCTGTGAGACTTCGACAGACTTTGGAGACAATTTTCCACCGGCTCAATGTCCCTCACCTGTTCAGAATAAGATGCTAGAAATTATTACGGATATGCCGGGATTAAAGGCAGGAAAGGATAAAAACAAGAAGAGTGGCATCACCCATGAAATCCTGGGTGGGGTAATGGGCTGGGAATATTTACTAGGAGAGATGTTCGGAAGCGACCACGTTACAATAGGAATGGATGGCATGTGCTTGATTCAAGACTGTTTTGGAGGCAGAGGGAGTCCGGTGGGGCTCGCAGATGTTTTCTTCCAGAGGTTTTCCACCCGTTTCATATCGAGAGCTCATGACTGATATCAGATGTTCTAGTGGCCCTGCTGGATCGGAGCAGTTTGCCCACTCTTGGCATTTCCAGGAGTACATGCCAGATGTGATGGCATGTCCTCGAACACACTTCAATTGTAAGGTATAAGGCTAATAATTGTAGGTTATGAATATCGGAAATTCTGACTGGGAGTCTTTCCAGGCCCACAACAAAGAGTACAACAAGACAATATGGGAATTAAGTGTGAGTTTCGAAGAAACATACATTGCAATGATCCAGGCGATCCGAACATTGGCATACCCGAAGTTCTCGACACCAACAGTCGACTCGAGCCGATATGTGTACTCGCCGCAGACAGGCGCCGGGATTCCCATCTTTATTGTACGGCCTTTCCGTGGTCAGCTCGAGCAGGCAACTCATACGGTTGTAGACCGTCTTCGAAGGGACGGGGATAAAAATCTGTTCTGGCTTGATACATCTGGCTGGTTGAATACCGAGATTCATTTCGACGGCCGGCCAGAAGATCAGGACTTCTTTCTTGACGGTTGTTTATAAGTGGCCTCCTAATCATTGCAAGAAGCTAACAGCCCTTCAGAGAAGAGCTCGTCGAAGCAATGGCGTCTAACGGAGAGAGGTAATCAACGGGTCGCCATCCTCCTCCACATGCATGTCTGCAGGTATCTTGCTCGAGATGTGGACAAGTGCGCCTTCCTTCCACCGGAGATCTATCAGGGTAAAGCAATCGATCATGAAGCACTTCTGTTCGATGAGTTCCTGGAGGAAGAAAGGGAGAGGAAGTTGAAGAAATTATTTTGGGACTAGCCGCGGTAGCCGACGGGAGTCCAAGCCTCCAGGCGTTCAAGGATGCTGAAATAGGGTCCTTAGTGGTCCGAAGATGGGGATCTGCAGCTGTTCCTGACCGAAATTGGTCCGAGGATCTGGTTTTTGGTGATGGTTGAGCAGCTTGGTTGAGGATATTGATACCATGTCGAAGTTACAGTGATTCAGAAATAGTCGTACAAGTACTTCCTTCGAAGACATCAACAAAGTCTTGCGTGAGCTGGTAAAAACGGTGGCCGGTGGCGTCGTTTTATCTGATCTTTTGTCCCAAAGTCCAAGCGACTCGCACCTACATCATCACCGCGAAAATGGGAGGAGCACCGGAATGACACAGAAATTTTGCCTTTTCGGATGAACAGGCATTGTTCTGCGACGAGAATGGACTACGATTGACAATGAGAAGAGCTTCGATTCTCTTCTACCACGACCCTGATCATTCTTAACTCGTTGGTACACTCTCTCAAAAGCCCCGCCGATATTGCGCAGACGACAAAGGCACACGACTCTCCAGAAACCTTGTTCAACTCCAAGCATCGCCATTCTACTTCAGATAAGTTGATTCTTCTTCGAATCGTTCCGGTATCCGCTTCCTCGACCATCAATGGCTACGAATGGTGAAACAATACCGGCGATGGAGCGTCGAAAGTCCTCGACGCCTCACTACCAAACCTTTCCTACCCCACCTCCCAAATCGCGGGGACGACCGCCGATTTCTCCTACGAGTTCATCAGGCCAAGATGGCTATGCGAACCCCCCGAATCACGATGGAGCAGCAGACCAAGACCACCAAAACTCTCCATTACCCAAGAAGCAGCTTGCGATGCTGGCGGTGATTGCGTTGGCCGAGCAAACGGCCCTCAATTCAATATCCCCATACCTCCCAGAGATGACCTCAACCTTCCCCGAAGTCGATCCTTCACAAATAGGGTTATATGTTGGCACAATTGCATCTTCGTTTGCGCTCGCGCAGTTTGCGACGAACTTTTTCTGGGGATGGCTGTCAGACAGGATAGGGAGGAAGCCTGTGGTTATGCTTGGCACAGTTCTCACTGCTGCATGTTTCGTCGCGTTCGGGTTCTGCAAGACATTATGGCAGGCGGTTTTGGTGCAAGCACTCATGGGTCTGGTCAATGGGAATCAAGGAGTTATAAGCACATGTTTAGGGGAGATTACGGATCGAAGTAATCAGAGCAAGGCCTTTGTGTACCTGCCGGTCATATATGGCATTGGAGGGATCACAGGACCAGCTGTTGGAGGATTGCTGGTATTCCAGAACAATCCATTGATGAAAGGGAAGAAAAATCCCTACCCGTACTTATTGCCGAACCTTTTTTCTGCCACGATCCTGTTGATCGATCTGGTCCTCACCGGTTTCTTCCTCGAAGAAAGTCTAGAGGAAGCGAGGGAGCTCCCTCCACTCGAGAAACGAATTAAGAACCTCTTCAGCTGGTTGTGGCAATTCACAGGTGGTGCGTGGCATCCGACATATATTCGACACCAGGTCCATCGTGATTCTAGACCTCGAGTTGATGGGGCGATTGGAGAAGAGACTGAAGATGAATCTACGCCAGATGGCAGCGATGCCCAGTCACTCCTTTCCGTGCCTGAAATGTTCTCAAATAACAACCATCATCTCAGTAGCAAGGAGATCTTCAACCGCGACACAATACTCCTCTTGGGCACTTACTTAGTTTTCCAACTCTCCAACATCTCGTTCAACTCGCTGTACCCAATATTTGCGTCTGCCCGCGAACCCACAGGTCGAGAGCTATCCCCAGAAGAAATCGGCTTGTCTCTCTCCTTCGCGGGAATAGTAACAATTGTCTTCCAAGTTGGTATATTCGGTAAACTTAAAGAGAAAATGGGCAACAAGCGAACCTACCGAGCAGGACTTTTCCTCTTCTTTCTTTCGATGATGATGATGCCCTGGGTGGGACATCGGAGTTCAACTGGTATAGGATCCGGGAAGGTGTGGTTGTGGATCGAGCTGGGATTTGTGTTGCTTGTGAAGACGGTGGCGGCTGTTGGAGGGCTGACCAGTGCGCTGCTTCTGGTATGTTTCTCCTTTTCCTAATATTTGGCGCAGGCTCTAACATACTACGCAGATCACAAACTCAGCTCCAAATCACTCCGTGCTTGGGACACTAAACGGCCTGGCCCAAACTCTCTCCGCTGCTGGCAGAGCAGCAGGTCCTTTTCTCTCTGGAGGACTCTTCTCACTAGCAACGAGGGTACGACCCAAGGGTGAAGCTCTCGCATGGGGAACCTTTGGCGGTATCGCGTTCCTTGGTTGGATCGTGAGTTTTGGGATTAGGGGTGAGGGACTAGAGAGCGCGGAGTGGGATGAGGAGAGCGGGAGCTTAGAAGATGAGGATGATGACGAAGAAGGTGGTGGGGTTGGACGGTGATGTTAGAAAGGGGCACGGATTATGGGTGATCATTCATGCGTGATGCGCTTGCATTATGGGATGAAAAGGCGTTTGGGAACTACATAGCGATTAGATGCATAGATTATGAGCATAAGCCGGCAGGGGTTGGCACAGCGATGTGATTATGAAACGAAATATAGAGTGTACACGATGAACTTGCATCTCAAGGCATGTTGCATTATTATTCCGTCTCGTGTGCTTAAAGGTAAGCAGACATCCGCCCATGCCTAATTGACTGATGCGTGCTAATATACACAGGAATTGAGTTCTTTCACACTTCAGCCCCATTCTCTCACTAAAGATCCTCAATACATCCCCCTTTCTGCTCATTATGCCGCTGTAGAATCCCTAATTGGTAATATCAGTAATAGCAGGTCTCGCAGCAACGGTCTCACCATTAACCTTGTCCTTGCAAACCGTCAACATAACATAGCTTTGTCCGTTAATGCCCGTTGTAACCACGACTTTGAAGCCTCCTTGAACGGAAGTGACGTCAGCGTAGATGGGACCAGTGATGGTAATGAAGGCGGCGTATATTGGGGTCACTCCGTCTTTTGGGAGGAGAATGTAGCCTGGGGTGAGGAGGTTGATGGTGTCTCCAGATTTGATGGGACCGTTGTGCTGAGAGCGAGCCAGGGGAAAGCCTTGAGTGGGAGTTGGGGCTTGTCTGCATTAGGGACGGGGCAGGAAACGATAAATGAGGCCGCCAACCTATAGACTTCATCGAAGGTGAGAGGGTCATTTTGAGAGTTATGTTAGTTGCCATCTGAGGATGGTTCGGTCGATGGGAAACTATTGGTGCGTTCTGCGACCGCGGCGTTGCCAAGAGCTGCGTTGAGGATGGAAACGTGGGTGGTTTCGTCGTAGGTGATCTCTTCCGGGTTGTCGTAGAAGGGGTCCGCGAATGCTGCTTTGATGAAGTCAGCTTGGGTGTAGTTGGCGAGACTTTCACGGTAGAACTTGTCCTCGAGGTGCTCGAGGGTGAGAGCGTAGTTAAGGATGCCAACTCCAAGATGTCAGGACAAGGAAGACAGCTTAGTACAGAGAACGGAATATCGGCGACCCCACTAGATGGACGCTGACAACTGGACCAGCGGCAGCAATAGCCGCAAGAGCCGCAGAAGAGATTGCGTACCTCATTGTGATGGAGTTGTGCCGTTTCACACGGGTGACTTAAGGGGTGGCTGGAAAGAGAAAACAAAGACAAGAGTAGATGCTTGAACTGGAAGCGGCCAAGAGGAAAGAGTGGTGGGGAGGTATCTGGTTTCGAGCAGGTGCCATATGACTCCGACCATCACTTCTCCAGAGAGTGTAATTACACATGATATGGGTAGGCTCCTTCCAGTTACTCCACATCTTCAAGACCTCAAAGCCAAATTGAAGATGGGCAAGATCGAGGCTCAATGGAAATTGCATGAGGCTTTGGAATATCCGTCGTCATAAAGTCTCACTCGGCTGAGAGGCTGTCCGACGGCATTTGCGCACAGCGCCGGAAGAAACACTTTATTGACGAAGGCGTGAGTACCTGGATGAAGATCTGGAGAAGCTGGGATACAGACTCAAGCGATCGAGCTGAGGCACATAAAGGAAATGAGACAATACTTAAGCTTAATGGTAGCTCTGATCTAGCGGCTCGATCTTGCCCCTATGGAGAGACGCTAGGAACGCTCTGGACCTGGTTCGCGGGATCCGTCCTTTAATCCTTCCCCAAACTTTAGGGGTGGAATGTTTCTTTGAAATAGTTTAGAGAAACAAATGTATAACTGCATTTTGCAGTACCCGCGGCTTGCCCCTTTTCGTGGTGGTGTTTTCTCCCCCCGTGGGATCGTATAATCGTATCGCCAGTACTCTACGACGCTTGGCATCTGGAATATCAGGAAGGCGTTTCGGTCGCTTCAGTTGGACAACAGACGCCGTTTTTTCCTCTCGAGGGGCCATGACTTCCTGGGCTCGGTTGCCCAGCAATGCGCAGCCGCTGGAATCTCGAGCTCAGAGATGAGGAATCTTCGACTTCGAGAAGGCGGGCTTACCTCAGATTCCGCATCACCAGCCACACGTCAGCGAGACGGGGATCACCTCTTCTCCTGGTCGACAATTGAGGCTGGACTCTAGAGCACCAGCTGAACGTGATTCATGAGAATGCCTCATCAGTTTGAATCACGGTCGCGAGCACAGGGTCTGGGCGTCGGTGCGACCTGCTTCTTCCGGACCCGAGGTATTCAGCTTCCACGGCCGACGGCGAGTCTGCGTAATGTCTCTCTCAGTCTTCTCCGGCTCTTCGATACCAGGATTGACACAACCGGATATCAGGTGATGTGGTTTGGGCCGTCGTGCGACCATCGTCCTCTACCTCACGCCGCGAGGTCGCATTCGAGGCAACCAGGAAACAAGAAGGGAGGTTTGGATCAGGGTTCGATCGAGGTCGACGGCGTCGAGTCACCAACACCATCGTGTCCGCTCCCGCTTCTCCTTGTACCGACCCCGGAGAATACCTTCCCTTCCTGACACCGAACCTTCGGTCTTTCCTTTGTGTCCCACCGAGCCGCCGGGTTGCAGACATCCAAGGCGATTTGGTTGTGCGTACAGTACTCGTAAGAGTCGGACTTAACGTCTATTGCATCGCGGTGGCCGTTTCACCGTCGGAGCGCTTTATGTATGACTGTTCGCCGTTATTTCCTTGGACTGTCCTTGAACCCTTGCTGCCGGCCCCATGAATTCTTGGCGTCGGCACCCTGGAGCGGATCTTCTAATTGGCCAATGACAGGAAAGCCGTCGTATATAGGGCTGGAGCATGTGGCTGTTGACCGTCAGCACTTGTCGAATCCACCACACAAAGCCTCACCAACCTCCTCCAGTACCTCTGCATGCCTCCTGTTCAATGTGGCTCGGACCGCCTGTTGCTGGAGATTCTACGCAGCAATGAACTATTACATGTCATTCAAGATGAGAACCTGAGGATTTGAAGGGCCGCCACAATCGAGGGGTAATATCAGGCCATCGAATCAGGCCAAGACGGTTGTTTGTATGGGTTCGAGAGGACGTTCATGCAAGGCTATCAAACTTGCAATCCGCTCGTTTTGGATTCATCTGAGCAAGAGTCGTCGGACGCCCCGTCTGAAGATAGTGGTAAACTTCTCCATTCCGGTCTTTGGTAGTGTTTCTTCTCGTTCCATCTCGCTTTTCATGATCCTGAAGGCGACTAAAGCCACTCTTACAGGGCTAAAAATGTACGTCAGCAAGAGGCGAATTCGACGTCTACGTCCCATTCGACATCCCCATATAGCTTCAAGTCCATCTCTCGTCACCACTCACAGCTCGAAACTCCATATGTTCCTGACAATCCCATACATATAGGACTTGTGGACCTCCGTCCAGTCTCCCGGAAGGCTTCCTGCCTGATTCCTTCCTCATAGTGGACGACGGCTCCCAAACAAGGGTCAGATTTGAGATCTGGCCATTGACAGCAAAGAGATGGGTTTTGATATCGAAGTCAGATAATAGCATGTGGAGCTTTGTTGCTCCAAAGGGACAAGGTCTCACGGAGCTGAAGAAACAATTGTCTCTTTGCATGCCTAACCCGACCAAATTCCCTTTTTTGAAGCGCCCTGTTCTCCAATCTTCTCCAACTTTCGAGTCAAACAACGGGCCGTTGAGTCCAGCTCTACCTTGTTCTCTCTCATCATGACGTACCGCCGAGGGCGGGATCTAAGCAGTAATCATTTCCAGTGGCTCCAGCATCTTTTCTGACCCCTTCATCAGATTCGAGCTTAACCTCCCCATGGCCGTTACAAATATTACCAAGCTTCTTTTTAAGGTTTTTCTCTTCTATTTCCTACATATCAATCTCCCATCCCACGCCATCAGTTCGGCCAGTCACATCTTTGGGAAAGGGTTCATTCTTAATTAACAAGCCAAGAATGCCTCGTACGACTCTTCCTGCGCCGTCTCTATCTTTAAAACTTACACGCCACAAACGCGCACCACTTACCAGTCACATGGACTTCCGTGGGTGTAGGCAGATCGTGCTCACTGCCACCTTCGGGCACCATCCCTCCCAGGAGGTGGTTGCGATAAGTCTTAAGTTAATAGGCACAGCTCCCCTCAACTGATTTCAACGACAATATTCATACATCTCTCATCATGTCGTCAAGGCACTCAAGACGATCCCATGGTCACAGCTCTGGCAGGAACTCTCGACGAACAACCCAAGTGAGTCATGGGTTGATTTTCGTAACGGACCCCTCCCATTCACTCCCTCACATCTGCTCCACTATCGTCTAGAGAAGTTTTCTAAATCTTGAGGTTCAAGCTTGGGCAAATCACTCCCCAGATGTTTTCTCCCACTACTCACCCCCACACTTAGCTCTACATTCTCGGAAACACTTTCTAACAAGTTGCCCCGCAACAGAACACTGCCCAGCTCATCGAATCTCTAAACACACATCGTGTAAACACTCTCACTGAACTCTGCCGCATCGAGCGTGTGGCAGCCACTGCTTCAGACGAAGATCAACTTGCGTTCCAAGGGCCCATGACATCGGCATGGACTTATTATGTTACGTCTAACAATCTACTCAGCGAGCTCCGCGGTTTGACCAGAAATTATCCATTCAGTAGCGACGCACTCGATGATGCGAAGTGGAGAGTTAGCAACGACCCCGAGAGTAATCGGAGTTGGAACTATGCATGGTTGGTACTGATCAAGATGAGGGATGAGCAGGTCTTCCTGTCCCCCATGAGAGGAACATCTGGCTGACTTCAATATCAGCCAAATGGTGGAAGCATATGCTGCAAGCGAAGCTGCTAAGCCAGAGATGTGGGGCGGGAGGGTACCTGAGGCTGAAGAAGCACGACAACTTGCAGAATGCTTTGCTTGGGAGTGGAATGAAGCTCTCGAGCAGATGCTGCGGCACTGGGACACTCCTCCCACAACCACTGGATACTAAAATGTGTGTTAGTGCAGAGGGCGAAGGGAGGTTCCACAAGGTTAAGAACCTTCGAATATTTTTCACGCTTTCATTCTTTTTGGTGTTTTCAAATTAGCGTTTGAACTGTTTTGGGTTCATGGACGGCAGCATAGCAAAGGCCAATTGCGGTAGATTTCATTACTGTTCTCCTCTGCTATTTCATTTGCATAATAAAAATTGTTGCACGTAAAAATTGCTCTTCCAGTTCTGGCACAAATTTATTGCATTTTCTGCACCTGCGAAGACGTCTTCGCAAGTGGAAGGGGACTTGGTACTAAGTGACGTCTATTTTGGACCCCAAACCAAGCCAAAGCACACTTTTTGTCCACCATTCAGCTTTAACGCCTAAGCGCTTCCTTCGAAATCCTGCTGTCTAATTGCTTACCGATCCTGGGCTCACTTGTGATCACGTACATCATCTTACGTGGGAGCAAAGCGCTTTCTCCTCTTCCACAAAGCTGAAGCCTGTGACAGTTTCTCCAAGGCAGACTTTTATATCGAGTAGGCAGCATGAGGGGTAACCTGCAGGCCTAGTGGAATGCAGAGACGGCAGGATGAGCTCAAGCGGGGCTGGAGCGACGGAACGGCACCGTTGTCATGCGAGCACCTGGCTACTTCTGACCCGAGCCTCCCGAGTCGCTATATTGAGGCACGGGTTGAGCTTAACTTGAATGAAATCACGCTTTGTAGTTTCTGTTAATTTGTTAAATATCATATTTCAAGGTTCTTTCCCCGCATTTCACGTAGCAGGAAGCTGCAGCAACGTCTGTTGACGTCCAGCTTTGGGTTAACAATCGCCAACTGCAATCTATTGTATAGCAGCTGCGTCCAGTTTCCCTGTTTGCTTTATGTGACCCCTCGGTAATAATCAAGCTGTCATATGTCTCGAGACTGAGTCATTTACTCATCTGCCAGCTCAGTCGTACCAAGCTAGCCAGAATTCTTGAGAACAGTGTGGTCGATCCACTGGCTCGGGACTATGAGACACATGCCCCTCAAGTGAGGGACAACTTACATTGGTCCAGGCAGCATCGATCCCCAACATGATGATCCCCCGCATAGTTCCCCACGAGCAAGTAGAACAGCGCGTGCGGAGGTCCAAGAAGAACCTGAAATACGAGAAGCACCCGAGAGAGCCAACCAAGGGAGTTTCTCTGTCGTCTGACTTCACAAGATCCAAATCTGCCCCTGTCAAGGTCAAAATTGTTACGCTCTGCCGCTTCACTGGTAAATTTAGCGTCACGTGACCGCGATGACGCATGCGGCTGCAGTATTTAGAACACCAAGCTCCCGCACTCACGAGCTTCCCTCCTTAGTTTAGAATCCTCGAATTAAGAGCCACTCTACCTGCTTTCCAAGCCCAGAGACCCGGTTTCGTGACAAAAATTACCATGTCTGGTCAACTAGGAAGGCAGATGGGACCACACTTTCTGCTTTTGTACAGTTAGTGAGGACAGACACCACGAGCTCCGTGTTCTAAAGAGGAAATTTCTGCGAGTATACGGAATCGATGCCACGTTGAACCCTGGCCACCAAAGAGCGTAAACGGGGAATGTATTAATTTCAGAAGTATCCCTTCGTCCGCTGAGACATTGCCAGGCGCTAGCAAGGGGGCCTGGCTCAGACTGTGCAGGCGTACTTTTGCTTATAAACTTATTAGTTATCTATTCCTTTTCGCCCTGAGCCAGGCTCAATGCTAGCGCCTGGCAATGTCTCAGCGGACGAAGGGTAGATTGGAGTTCATGTCACGAGCAAGCGTCACTGAAGGGGCACAGCTTTTACCAGCCTCGTTGTGTGACCTGACAAATAAGCAGAGGATCATGGGATCAGAACCTTCCGTCATACAGTTAATATGAGTTAGAGTTATTTTGAAGAGATTATGACGATGATGAGATCATGAGGATGGATTGGATGGATGGAGGATCGCTTCCTTCAACCTCAGGGACGGTTGGGTACAGCGACGCCACCAAATGCAGCCCTTTGGAAACGAATTGACGGGTTCTCTTGTTTCACTGTCAGCATTTTGATTTGCACGAAGGATGAGACACTCAATCCGAGCAGGTGTCGTATCTGAGGGTTGTTTCGCGGCGAGGATGGAGCTAAGGACTGGGGATCAGCCTGCAAGGTTGTGTTGCCTGCGGCCCAATCCCCTGATTGCGGCACCGTTGCCATGTGGAAAAGTTCCACTTATGTGAGATTTGGCTCGGTGAGTTCCTATGGGATGCGGCTTTGTAATAGTGACGTGATTGGGACGGGAAGATAAACGTTTGAGTCTTCTTACTGGAAGACGGGTGCTGTGCTATTTGAATTCCTTCGGTGAACTCCGGGAGAAGTTTCTCAATTAGGAATTGTTTGGTGAGATGACCCCTTTTGTTTGTTTGTGCATGAGTTTTCAGCTTGGAGTTTGTTCATAATCTATCTGACTTTCCACTCAATGTCCAGAAAGCTGCAGGATGTCTGTACTTGTATCTGGCTGATTTAGCTTTCTCATTTGGCAATTGCTAGATTTGAAAACATTCTTTAAATTAGTTCCATGCATACATTTATCTTATGGTAGAAGAAATAAAGGCTTGCAGTGCGACTTTCCGTTTAGGAAAGACTGGTAGGCAGAAATGCTGTTGGCGGGAGTGAAAGCTTGCGACAGGCAGCTTGCTTGAGCACACAGTAAGGAAATGAACAGCCTACTCTTGTCTGTCCAATATCCACAAAAAGATATCTTCGACAGTTCTTATGAAATCACGATGTTGATGCTACGGAGCCCTCCTATACCCCCATCATCTCGTGTGTACCTCTTTCCTTAACCCTCTTCCCCCTCTTCACTTCTTTTCTCTCACATATCTAACTATTTCCAATCTTTAGGAAACCAATTCTATACACCCAAGCCGCGCAAGATTCGGATTCGCTTTCCTTCATGTCTGCTGCAACACCTATATAGGACTTCTAATTCAATACACGATACACTAACATTTCACAGATTAAAGCTTCGAATAAACGACGGCCTAAAGTCTACAACCGAGCAGTTCTATGCACGGCATATACCTTAAGAACTAAGTTGTGCGGGTAGAATATCCTTGTGAACATCTCCTCATAGAGATGTACCTCCATAAATATTGGAGATGACGCCGCAGGTTGTGAATCAGGATTCACGAAACATACTGCATCAGTTAGTTCGAGCGAGTTGAGAGCAGTCCTCGAGTTTTGCTGCAAGATACAGAGTAAGAAGCTATGCTGTCAAGTATCTTACTGATGTCAACTTCTTAATTTTGTTAGGCATCGGGATGAAATGCGGTTGAGCACGAATAAAGCCCGGTACGTGTGCTCACTTCGGCCGGATCTTCTAGTGACATGTTCGACTTCAAGTACAGTGATACGCAATATTAATCTTCTGATGCCCCATACCATCAAGATTTGAAGGCTTTGATTTTCTTCATGGAAGGCAACTCCTCCTGCCACAATCCAAATATATAACGAGTAAGGCAAAGCCGCAATCTTGAGAGCACAGAATTTGGATCATGTGACGAAGAGGCCCCTCAGCATTGGCCCTTTAAATATTGCTCTTTAACAACGATTACTAGTCTGAAGAGAGAGCACGATTCAAGTTATGATGCACGGTATTCTTGCTAAATCCTTATTTGGCAGGCATGGCGTGAATTTTGAAAAGTTCCCCTAAGTACTTCGCCAAATTCAGGGGCAGGATGCTTTAGGTTAAGCGAGACGGGAGAGGAAGAACACTCTATCAAAACTTAGTGGATATCTTCGCTTCTCTGGGGAAATATAAACCACATTTATCTTAGATATTCTACTTGCTATGGCGCGAACGAGTTGAGCTTGTGGTCTTAGCCGCTCAAGGAACAATAAAAGAGCTGGACATATACTTGCTGCCCCAAATGCTAAATCATTGCAGCCGCTCCCTTCCTCTCCCATTCACATCTGCAAGGTACCAAATTAGAACTCAATTAAGAGATAAGGGATAACTTTAAGCTCCGGTATTTATAACACTCGTGTTTTTAGCACGCACGGCAACGCTCGTTGCAACGATGTTTATGGTACCAGTAGCATCATATCTTGAAGGACGGCTCGACGAGCTAAGAATCTTTGTCCGGCAGCCCTCCAGGCCTTCAGTACAACTCCCTCGGTTTGGCCTTAATAAGACATACATTACTAAGAGTGCCGCAGTGTTCGATGCCTCTTCGTACAAACCAGGTGTAACTGTTGTCAACTTTGGGTTGCTGTCAAGTATCGGACGGCTATCGACTTGCCATCCGTTTTTTGTGCTGGCCACTGGCCTGTCGGGTGCGCTAGAGCGGGCCTAGAGACAAAATAATGGACTGCCATATGAGCCACGAGCTACTACGAAGATTGCGGCATAAAGTGACGGGATTACAGGGCATTTACGTTCGCATAGGGGTGTTAGCGGACTCCAGGGTGTGGCTTAAGGTACTGCGCCTGCTATAAGCCTTGTAACTCTAGGCCTGAACCCCTAAAACAAGGGCTGTGAGACATTTCCAAGGTGGTGGAAAATCTTCAAGGGTTATGGTGTTGCTGGCGGAGCAACCGTAGCGCTCGGGCGCTGTGAGAGAGCTATTATAGGACCCTGTAGCGAGTATTCCCCTGTAAGTACAGGGGATATGCCTTCTAAAGGTGTGGTACCCCTTGTTTATAGTTTATAGCGTGCTTATAGGAGAGTAGCCTGGAAATATAGGGGACTTTAGTGGGTGAGTGTAGTAGAAAGTGGCCTGAAAGTGGACTTGCGGTACAAATGCCCTGTAATCCCGTCACTTTATGCCGCAATCTTCGTAGAAGCAGCATTGTCTGATTTGAGCATCTGCAACGCCAATGCTACATTAGGAAAGTCCAACCACTCTGACAGTGACGGGGATTGTGACGGAGTCCGAGTGAGCCTAAGAAGAGAAGCAGCAAGGGAGACTAAACAGGTGCTGTAAATCTTCCATAGAGGACATTCACATAACAGATTTGAGAGAAGAGGCAAGCTGAGCTGTGTATAACAAAGAGATCACACGTCTTTCAAACCATAAAACAGGGAAGCAACCAACAAAACCACCAACAACTACCAACCTGCTTGTAGTCTCACTTGAATGAACCCAAAGGCTTGGGCGACATTGAAAACCTTCCACTTGAAAACATCCCAAAAACCTCCAGTCGTGCATCACACTGTGAATAAATTTTGTCATCCGGTCTTTATCTCAAATAATGGGACGAACATTGTCAATTTCTCCTTGTCGAACTTCGTCTGATCATCAACACCCTCAACTCATGGGCACTCATCTAAGAAACCCACATTTGTAGATGGCATGTGAACGTTTAAAAAGTAGTCGGCGAGTTGCGGAGAGCAGCATCCTAGCATCCCAGAATCACTGAGCCGTTCATGGTTCCCAAGCGATAGTCTCGGGATCAAGAGGCATTGGTCGTGACATGTCGGTCGCGAAGGTGGAACAGAGCTTTTAAAAGGCTAATAAATTTGAGCTCATATGCGCTCGGCTGCGTTGAAAGGTGATGGTAACCGGAAGGAGTAGTGGGTGGCAACTGCCATATGCTTATGCTTGCGAAGCAGGTGAAAGGTTGAGTATGGAGACTTGAGTGAATCTTGCAAATAAGGTATAGTGACTCACTTAATCTGAGACAATGAAATACTATCTTCTTTTATAGGTTATCTCGAGTCGGTATTACTTAATTAATTGGGAAAATTGAATGCTTCTACATGTCGTCAAACATTGGAAGGAATGGGACTTGGTTGCTCCAAGACTTGCGGGACACCAGCCCCTCAACCATGGAACATATAGGAACAGCAGAAACAGCAGCTTGCAACGGAGACGACTCCCACAGGGACTTGACGAGGTTTTGAGAGCTCCTCTGGAAGGGGTGGGATCTATATAGGGAGGGGATTTCAAGATTAACGGCGCAAGGCCGCGTCGTAGCACTGGCACTGAGAATGTTACACCTCGTCCTGAGATTCCTCTCTGAACCTCCCCAACGCCCCTGAGGCCCCGGATAACTACACCCGCATCTCTTTTGAAGTACCTTAGTGATAACTCGAGGGAAAGTAGGAGAAAGGTGGGACGTGGCTGTGGGAGCTATGTGACAGCAGAAGGAGACGGGATAATAACCAAAATCAGGACGGAGAAGCGGAAACACAATTCTCAAATCTCATTTCGGCCTTCGTCCAGAGGTTCTAGATATTGTCGACCTCGCTGCAGTTGTTAAGCCTCCCTTAATTCGAATGCTCAACGACATTGCAAGGTTAACGCTACTCCACGATAGGTTGGTCGTCACCGAGGTCTCTGCGCTGATGCGGCGTCATGCTTGGTAGACTCGATATAATTATAGGGAATTATGAGGAACAGGACAATCTTAATGCAGAAGCTGGTAAGTCAGCAAGTGGATAGAAGCAACTGAGCTGTGAAGAGTGATGTCAGATAAGCAGTTCAAGCGTCGAGCTTCCGTGGATATAATCCATCAACTCGACTTATCGAGCACGGGCTCTAAGAGAGAAATCAAGAACTACGTTCAGCAATGGAAGGCTGATCTTGGGAGTGTTCGAAGGCAGGGCTCACTATAGTATATTAACTACAGATATGAATATTGAGTTGGCGTCCCTAGTTGCTAGTGAGGGTATTGTGAGAAAATACAAGCCGAGAGTTGCGATCCTTGTGCGTGCCTTTGGAATCACGTCCCTTAAGCACAAGGGTTCCTTCAACTTGTAGAACAGGTTTGCTTCAGGCAGCTAGCAGATTATAGGGAAAGTAAGAGGACCATCTGATAAACATGAGATGAACTACATCCCATCTTTCAAAAATGACGAAAACAACACACTTGACAACAACTCTCCCTTTACCCTTCGCCGAAGGACATCCCACTCCATACACGAGATGCAACACACATGTCTATGCGTCCGAAAATCAAAAGGAGCAGGACACGAAAATGAGACACCGGACTTGCACGATACCTCCCTCCTTGGTCTTGGTGACTGGCTTCTTTGTACTGGCAGAGAAGGGAAGAGTGCACACTGCCATTTTTATACTCGTCCTTGTCTGGCAGAAACTAGGATTGTACTACAAATATTTTTGTGAGGTATGGGACAATGGTAAAGTTCACTTGAATGAACCCTCAACTCAGAAACATTGAATCTCCAGACACTTGAACATCAGGACTTGATTGTACCAAGAACTCTGGAACAATGATACTCTAAAATCACGAAGCACAGCTCACTTGATCTCAACCACCCAAATTAGAATGTTCCGGGAAGGGTAGAACAATGGCATACCAGACCTCAACACAAACAAGAGCACAAGGCAAGCAGGTAGACTTCACAGAACTCAACATTACATTAAATGAGCAGTACCTAAACCACCCAATCCACAGTATTCTATCCCCATAATCATCAATCCAATCCAATGCAGTTCAATCCACATCCTGTACAATCTCCTTTCCTTCAGCATAACCAACATGACTTTATCGTTCGCCCGCTCGCTTGCCCAAATGAATGAATGGTATATTACAATCCCAAAGTATTCGTACCCTACCAGCACAACTCCCATTCTCCAAGCAGACCAAAAAGCACAATGTAAAATTACCACTCTCATCAATTCCTCTTAACTTTCGAGAAGTAGAAGGGTTTAGAGGAGCATCACCGCCCCACCAAGCGCAACCATCAGCCCCGCAGCATGGTAGCCCGTCTCCCTCGCCACCGCAGCTCCCAACCCTTTACTCTTACTCGTACTCACGCTCGTGCTCGTCTGCGTCTTGGCGCCTACACTACTTGTGCCCGTGTGCGAGGTAACCGGACACGAGGTCGTACACGGGATGTCGCTCGTAAACGGCAGATTGTTCACGCTGCTCGCTGAAGCGAAGACTGGTGCCTGGGATGCGATTGTTGGGTTCGGCTGCGCGCTGGGACTTTGTGGGTTTAGCACGTTGTCGATGACGTGGATGACGCCGTTGGCGATCAGGATGTCGGCTTGCAGGAGCTGGGCAGAGTTGATGAAGACGTTGTTTCCGGAGTGTCGGACGGTGAGGTTCTCGCCTTGCGCGGTGAGGTACTGTGTGCCGTTGGTTAGGTTGGTGGAGTAGATTACCTGGGGCACGAGGTGGTAGTCCATGACTTGGGCGATTTGGTCTGAGGTCATGGAGGAGATTGCCGGGCCGAGGGCTTGGAAGGCTTCGTTCCAGGGAGCGAAGAAAGTGGCATTCTGGGTTGTGGAATCGAGGGGCAGTCTGTTGGCTGCGTAGAGGGCGCCTTGGAAGGAGGTAAGGTTGAAAGCCGTGGTTGTGGTCTTGAGGTTGGAGGGCGGGATCAGGAGCGAGTCGATTACTTGCACCACGCCGCCGGTGAATGCTAAGTCTGCCTGGGTGAGGGTGCTTCTGCTTCCTTGGCCACTGACAAACACAACGACGTCTCCTGCTTGCTTGACATTCTCAACTCTTTGACCCCCAGTCACATTGCTCCATTCGGGTGATGTTAAAAGTGTAGGTATAAAGGTCGGTGTGCCAGGTACTAAACTCTTAGCAAGACGAGTGCCTTGAAGAATATGGTACTCGAGGACATTTGTGATAGTGTCTTTGTCGTTGTTCTTGAACGCATCGTTCAGTGAACTGTACGGAATCTTGTTGAAGGCATCATTGTTGGGAGCAAGGACCTAGGAGGAAACGGCAATCAGCTCCAATTTCTTGCAATTGAGATTCTAGCACACTTCGGGACGGGAATACATACAGTGACACCTTGGTATGAAGGCAATTGTAATAAAATCTCGGGGTATTTCTATCGTGTCACTCAGATTAGCACATGCTCTGGTGTTTCCCAACAATGATCGGAACGACCAACCTGTATTAAAGCGTAAAAAGTTGTAAGGTTCTTTTGCCCAGCGAGAAGGCTCCCCAAATCCGAGATTGCGCCAGTTTGAGCATTTGTTCCCGCAGCAAACAATCCCAAAGAGGTGGCCAGAAGGCCCCTCCAACTGTAACTTCTCATATTTCCCTGATGTGAGCTCTCCTCGGCAGGTGCACAATTACAACTTGACAACGAGTGCAGGACGAATGTCTAACAAATGCGGAAAGTAACGACAGTAGTTGACAGCAAAGACTGCAAGAGAAACAATTATCGAAGATAACGAGCGAGTTTCAAAAAAAAGCTTGTGGCAGTTCTTGTTGTACAGATTAAAAAAAGAGGCACATCGGCAGCCGCGTTCCCATGGGCTTGGCATGGATGGCGGTGGGACGGGTTTCTTGGTGTGGTCGGAGGAGCAGGGATGGGGATCGTCCACTGGTTCCGCCCGCCCTGCACTTGGCCAACTTGGCCATTGACGCTCCACAATTCGCTCTTGCACGGTGTTGTGAGTGGTGGATGCGTGACTGAAGCAGTGAAGCTTGCGTCGTCACCCGTGCTTCCTCCAAAAATCAAAATAAGGGGTCAGGGGTCTTGGCCCTTGGGGGTCTTACCGTATTGGAGCTCGAGCGGGAGCCGAAACACTTGAGCCACTACTGAGCGCCGGCCAGAGTCGATAGTGGCGCCCGCTGCTGAAGAGTTAGACTACTACTTGTGCTACGGAGTATGGGGAGTTACTAGTCTACTTGTACTAGACTTTCTCTGCCTTGCTTCGGGCCGCAGGTGATTGGCTGGGTTGATGTAAGTATTGAAAATTGGTTGTTCGGGCCGTAATTGGGTGCGCTGATCCAGACCGGCCGCAAACGCCTCGTATCGCGACGCCTCATGGGCGTTTCCCACTAAGAGGCCAACTTGCCAAGACGCTGATAATCGTTCGGCGTTTCCCACCTACAATTCGCCTAGCACGCCTTGTAGGTGAGGGATAGCGATACGCACAGAACAGCGATACAGTAAAAACTCGCTATAAGGATAGGGTTTTTGTCGCCAATTCTTAAGGATATACCGAGGTATCCTTATATCAAGAATCACGTGCATAGATATATAAATAGAAATATCACTAGGATTTGAAGATATATACAGAACCTCTCCATTCTAACACCTTACAATGCCCCAATTACCTGTAGATAAGTCAATTACAGCTTGCTGTACCTTACGCTGGTGGATTTGCTTGCTTCCATCGCCGTACGGCACGTCGATCGGCCTCTGCCATCGCTCTATGCCTCTTTTTAGGCTGTTGGGGAGCCATGGGATCGGTGGGGGGAGGGTTATAGGCTGTAAAGGCCCTGGAGCAGTGAGATTAACGCTTAGAATGTGGTTTTACTAATGCCTGAAGGCCTGATAAGAGCAGCAAATTAGCCTATCACGTGCACGATTATAAGGATAAAATACCAAAAAATCAAGGTTGGGATAAAAAATTGTAAGGATATCCTTAGCTCGGGGCTAATTTTTATTGGGATCCTAAGGTAGCATCCTTATGTTGAGGATATCCTTATATTGAGTATCCTTATAGCGAGTTTTTACTGTACGCAAATCTGAGATTTGGTGGGAATCTCTCCTTTTCTCCCTTTGAATTCTCACAACGCAACATAATAAAATAGTGTCTAAGTATTGGGAATTGATCCCAAGGTGTAGGCCCTTTAGCTTAGTAAATTTTAAAACTAAAAAATTAAGGCGTTGTTGTAGTGCAAATCTGCCCGATTTGCCCATACAAATTTTGGTGCGATTTGCGTATCGCTGTTCTGTGCGTATCGCTATCCCTCACCTACAAGGCGTGCTAGGCGAATTGTAGGTGGGAATCGCCGAACGATTAGTGCAGATATCAGGCTGAGTTTTGCGCTCGAGATCAACACTTGTTGAAGACGGGTTCCAACTTGCAGTCTTCAGGCTTCAGCAAGTCGCAAGCAACGTCGAATTTGACATCAACCGAAGGGCCCATTTTAGGGTGGAGAAGGTTCATGTCCATGTCCATCTCCATGTCCATGTCCACAAACGCCATATCACGCTTCTTTAGGTCGAACTATATCCGCTCGCCAAGGGTTATGCTTATTTCGGACTCAATATTGACTGATCACCACGCGGTAATCTTGAAGCCATTTCGATGTGACGATACCTTCAAGAATGTACTCTTTGACGTCCATCGGCGGCAGCGAGGGCATTTCAGGCAGTTTTCGTCCCAACCCTCTTCTGAGGGCATTCTACGATTCTTCTTTGCAGAAACGCACAAAGCTCGGCCCATAGGAACACCTTCCGAACACAGCAAACTGCATAGCGTCCGGCCGTTAATATCTTGCTTGCACCGCACTACTTTAGCCCCTCACCATCTCTCTCACCAGTCCCTCCTCCTCCACCTTCTCATCCACCTTCTCATCCCAACATGCACAACACATCTTGAATAATAATGCAACCACATCTGTTTACCTTTATGCACGCTGCATCTGGCATCCCCTCCTGGCCCCTCGCTTGATAACCAATCCAACAAAATACTCTATTGATAAATACCCTTGCACCCCTCTTGGACTGTTGGTATGATTGCAGCTGCATGCATATCCTCCCTTTCTGCTTCTGCGTGCCTCTCTGCCCTCCTCGCCGCTTTTCACGATCCTCCAGGTGGAAGGCTCCAGCATGGAAATAAAAAAGCAGGTAAATAATACCGCCGAGCTGGATATCCATAGTCGAGGATAATTCTTTTCTGGATGCTCGCCCCCGCCCCGCGACGTGGGGGTCCCTGTCCCTGTCTCCGAACTGCAACGCTCACCATTCGGACAAAGGTTTGCAACAGCGCACGGTTTTTGCGTGCTCAAGGCCAGTCAGTGTCTGTCTCCATTAATAATTCTCGCATTCGTTGATCTTCGTGTTTGTGGATCAAAAAACTCGATCGTCTGTTTTGCGATGATGCGCTTGCACGGTGCGGAAATTGTTGTGTTGCAGTCCGACTTTCGGTGGCCGGTTCGAATTCGTTGAAGTGGCGGAGAATCTCCCCCTCCCCCTTGTCCGTTTCTCATCCTGTCCTTGCTTCTCGCATGCAAGGAATTCAAGCATTAAGTCTCGTATCGATTTCACGTGATATTTCGTTATCAGTTGAAGAGACTGAGGATGTTTATTGCCCCTCCGCTTTTCCATCTTACTCCGTATATCCTCCACATGTATGCATTTTCTAGCTGCATCTTAATCTTCCCTTGATTCCCTTGCACAGCATCATCATTCCGCCGAGAAGAACTTTATCTCGAATATCTCCCGAACCCATCCCAGCCTCATGGTTCCCTTCCGTTAGTATCGATCTCCCATCCCGTTCCGTGTCTCGGACGCGGAAGTCAGTCGAGGCCCGGAGTGCACCGCCTCAAGTCTCAATGGCTGAGGGGACGTTATCTCTCCCAGCCTCTTTGGAAGAATGGTGTAACTGAAAGGCAAGCCTCTTCCTCGTGGCAACTCCCTCGCCCATCCCGTCCCGAGGTGCAGCGACGCAGACATTTATAGATTATGCTGTCTCACATCCTCGAGTTCCTCAACCACCAATTTTCAGCTCCCATCAATCGTGAGTCGTGGGACACAAGCTTTCTTATCTAGCTTTACCGTAACGCGGCCAACATGCTTCAATGTACGGCTCATGCACTGCTTCCTTGACCGCTTCGAAGCTGAAGATGGCTTGGCTAGTGGGGAAGAATGAAGGCATTGCAGCTGTGCACGGAACGGCACGGCAAGGAAGCCGGATGGGAACCCTAAGCATCGAGCCGCAAGAAGAAATTCAGCTGGAAAGAGGGCTTCAGAACTATTGATTGTTACCCCATTCAGCCAACACATTTCGAAGCCGTTCTCCAAGTTCTCCTACTCACCAAAGAATAACTCGGATTAAGAATTCGCAGAAACAGAGTCAGATTAGCTACCGAGTTTCGGATTGAGAACATGACACCCTCTCGATGCCTCTCCCTCGATCTGGACTGGTTCAGCGTCTCGCTGAAAACTTGCATGACTACTCGAACTTCAAGTATAGCAACAGAGACCATAAAAGCCCCGATTTGTTTCAGTGAGCTGTAACAGATTCAGATTCAAATCCAGATTCATCTCACATCCCCCACGTGTAAACCCACTCTTCAATCTTTCAATATTAAATATATAATTCTTAATCCTGTGTACTACTACTTTCTCTCAAAAACGCAAAGAAATTCGTGACAAAAGGACAGAACCACACTACAAAAAAAAGTGACTTCAAAACACAAAAAAAGCGAAAAATTTCAAGGGAACCAGATTATATACAAGAGTTAACTCCACACACACCAAATCCAAGTCTATTTCCCTTCAGTTCATGTTTCCCTCAGCTTTGAAAAAAGCCGCTGTTGTGCCTTTGACTCAAACAATACGATTAAAGGAGTGTGTATTATAAACCCGCCCCCATTTCCATCCCCCGGACCAGACAGACATATGCAATGCAATGCTTTCTCTCGACTTTCCTTCGCAGAAAAATCTTTGCTTTGACGTTTCATTAAGAATTAAACACCAACACCGTCCCCAGTACACGAAGCCCATATCTCCCAATCACGTACCCCAATATACAACAATCCAAATCTCGGAGACGAGACACTCTACCACGAGAAGGTCATCAAGGCTGGGTTCAGCGCGAGCGGTAACAGCAAGTGAGAGACTGTTACTGTCGCCATGGGTAGGATAGCTACGAAATCGTTGATCTTCCAGTCGTATGGTACGAAAGGTGCAAGGGCGAGGATGACCATGCCGGCGATGCCGATGATGGAGAAGATCATCGAGAACTTGAACTTCTTGAGCACCTTGGGCACTTCGATGAAGAAATTGGAGAACTCGGCTTCCTTGGCGGTGGCACCCCATGTCATGTCGATCTCGAACATGTGGGCGAGGAGAGCTTGCGAGACGTGTAGAGAGAGACCACCCAAGAAGATTGCGAGCATGAACGTCCATTTGAAGTTCTCGAAGAGCGCGTACAGGAGGGAGCGTTCGCCGATACGGTATCGCATGACTGCGAGGGCAATGTTGCCGAGACCGTTGAAGACGATGATGATGGAGAACCAGACCTTCCACGAATCAACGTAGTACTTATCGAGGTAACCGTTGAACCATCCGATAGCGAAGTAGTTGGCTGTTGTCATGATCCAGGCGGCTCCAATGGCGTAGTAGGTTCCGATGTAGGAGACGATAGTGATCTTGGAGGTGAAACGAATGTTGGAGAACAAGAATTTGCGGAAAAGAGGTGTGAATGGTCCCTTATAGATCCACTTGCGGAGTGGGTAGAAGAGAAGCTCGTTGCAACCGTAGGCATATTTCTCCCAACGTGCCAATTCATCGTACACAGTCAGAGACACACCCTCCTTGAATCCCTCGCCAGCCCAAGCAGCAAGACGAATAGTATAACCATTGACCTGGAGACGGAGAGACATATCGAAGTCCTCGGACACGTGCGATTCTGACCAGAATTTCTCGTATCCGTCCTCGTCTTCATAGGAGACTTGTTGGATAGCAGACCAGCGGAGAATGGCGTTGTGTCCAACGAAGGGGGCAACATCACCGTTGGAGACAGTGTATCGAATAGCCGAGTAGATGAGGTTGGTGAAGAAAGTGATGCCGTTTTCGAAGTAGGTATTGACGACTTGCATGACACCAGATGAAAATTGCATGATTCCGACTTCAGGGGACTGTTCCATTTCGGAGCATGCATCGAGAAGACAATCCGCGGGGACACGGGTATCAGAGTCAACTAAATTTTGTTAGCTACGATTGCGCTTCCACGTGACGGTTCAAGGCGTCGGAATTGACATACTTAGCAAGATGTAATCTCCAACACGAATGTTACCATCGGCCCAGGCGCGTCCATTTTCTTCGAGTGCTTCCTTCAAGCATCGTTCGTAGGCCTGAGCCTCATCCGCTTGAGTCCAGTCGACAGGACGTTGGATTAAGGCCAGCTTCTCTTCGACCATGCAGGAGATATGTAAACCATAATTCATGTTTGACGCCTGTTGGGGGAATGATCGTCAGCATTTGGTTCCCGTAAAAAATCATGGAGGGTCGCTTTGGGGAGCAATAGGCGAAGTTCCAAGCCATTGACGAGAGCATCACAGCTTGTGATCAAGGAATGTGGGACCCAGCCGAAAATTCTTTCAGCTGACTGTTGCGGCCCAAACGCTTTCCTTCAAATAATTCATGTACTCGCAAACAATGTTTAATGTGCAACTTACTTTCTTGAATTTTCCTCGTCGAGTGAAGTTGTCGCCATGCTTAGGTCTCGCCACCCATCCGATGCTGTGGTCGGCATAGAATTCGATCCTGGCCCGACGCTCTTCTTCATCGATGATTTGCATACCATCATCATTGACAAACATGTTCGCAGATCCACCTTGCAATTCGTAAGTAGAGATGGCCTGCTTGATGGACTTGACAGTGGGGGCAATGACAGAGTTCAAGCCTTCCTTGTAAACAGGGCACTGGATGGTGATGTGGGGCAAGACTGCGCTTTGAATCCTGGGAGGAGCGCGAGCTGAGTAGAACTTGGAATTCTCAGTCATTTGTCGAACCGGACCGAAAATCTGGGCCAAGCAACCGACGATAACTTGTCCGAAGAAAAGAGTGAAGAAGATCTGGACCGGTGTTAAGGCCAGGAGAGCAAGTCGAAGAAATGTACCATCAGAATCCGTCTCGATGGCCAACTGGCGGGCACCAGCACCCAGTGTTGTCATGATCAGCATGAGCGTCAGAGCAACCAACACTGTGTTTTGCAAATGCAGGCCACGCTTCTCTGGGACGATCTCTCCGCTCTCCTCATCAATTTCATAGACGCCGACATTTGTATCTTTCTTATCCTCCTCCTCAGTTTCGCCAGTCTTCCATACAAGTTCCATCAATTCGGATTCAATTTGCTTGGCACGTTGCACCAAGTGTAATGCTTCGTCATCCCAAACAACCAACAATGCTTCTGATGCAACAAATGCTGCGAACTGATGCTTTCTCGCCCGTGGAAGATCTTCAATTGTGGGAAGAATTTGTATCCGGAGACCGTTAAGAAGAGGGACGTCGACGGCATCGGGTGACCATTGGAGGAAGGTCTTGATGACTCTCGAGTTGACAGTCATTGCACACTGATATTGTTAGTAACAGTACTCGAAAGTCCTGCGAATGCTCCTTACCTGAACATTAAGAGCGGCACATGCTGCAGCGAAGGCCGAACTGCCTAATTGTGGCGGGCAAGCCATGTATGTGTTTTTCGACTTCCTGAGGAGAACACCTTCAATCTCCCCACTTCCATCGCTAACCCAGAGGTGCGAGCATTGTTGTTGGTAGAGGTAATTTACCATTACTTCATGCTTGATGTCGTCCAGGAAGGTCGAGCTTTGTGTTGATCGATTTGAAATTGAATTCCTCGATGACCCAAATCTCGAAGTCGGTGGTTGGAGTTCCATATTGTAACTGTGGTGTGGTGATGGCCCAGCAGGAGTCTTCTCCGTCATCACAGGAGCTGCCGGCTCCGGCTTCTTCGCCTTGAAGTAACTTCCTAGCCCCATCGCGGCGGTGTGCTTGCTTTTCGATCAGGATGTGTTGGTCGACGAGACAGCAAGGAGTCTCGTTTGGTCCTGGGTTTGCTGCAAGTTCGGGGAAACCAACAACAGTACTATGTTGAGCGAGTGACTATGGGTGAGGGTATTAAGAGCAAGTCATGAGTATACGAGTTGCTTTTCGCCGATTCTGTTCGCTGATCAGCAAGGGAGGCGGGGGGCCGAAGGTAGAGAAGTATCTGCGTACAGCGAGACGGGTTGAGAGGATGGATCTGCTCTCAACAACTGGTGGCAGGCGTATCGTGAAGTGTCTGTACCGGAAGACACTCTTGGTGGTTGAACGATTGGTGATAACGAATGTGAAGGGTGCGAGCAGCCCTAGGATGTTATTGTTGGAACGAAAAGAACGTCGAGAGGAGAAGGGTGCAGGGCACGCCGGCTGGGAGTTCTGGCCTGCGTCAAACGACGGATGGGGGAAGGCGTCTGAGAGGAGGCGAGTTGCTGCGTGCTGGGTCCCCTGCCGGGCCTTGGGTTGCCAAGCTTTGGCGTGGGATGGGAAGTTGACTGGCCGTGAAGAGTGGATAGCTGATACACCTTGCGGTTGAGGGGCAGGGCTGGTGGTGATTTGCCTTGACCTGCACGGAGGGAGGGAGGGGAGGGGAGGAGGAGGAGCACGGCGCCAGAGGCTGGCTGGCTGGCTTGCTGGCTTGCTTTCTTTCTGATAATGGAAAGGGTGGAAATGGCCTTGGGAGGGAATTTGGGAACTAACCGCATGGGCTGAGAGAGGGCGGGAAGCAGGGGGTATTGGAGAGAGTGGTTGAGCGGAGCCAGGGGCAGGCGAGATCCCGGCGTCGATGATTTGCAGGGTGTGGGCCGCTCGAAAATGGCCTGCGGGGCGGCAGCAGCAGCAGCAGCAGCAGCAAGTCGAGATCAGGGAGCCCGGGCCCTGGAGTTCGTTCACAGTCGTGCGCAGTGGACGTGGAGTGAAGCGTCTTGCAGCTGCGCGTTACTTTGGTACAGGACGCTGTTATTCTTTGCTGCTGAAAGGTAAAAAGCCCGGTGAGTCAAGGAACGAGTGGCGACTGGTTTGTATCCAGCTGCGCGGTCTGGTAGCTGGGGTGTTCGTTTGCCCAACGTTTCTCAAATCGAGCTTCAGCGGAACTATTATCGACGACCCTCCAGCGAGCAAAGCCTGGCCCGCACAGCCAGCCCAGCCAGCACAGCCTGTGATCCAGCACATCCACACGCACAGCATTGGGAGAGGCACAATCTGGAATACCTGCTAAATTAGACTTGTTTTAATTCCGGGCCAGCAGCATACACCCTACCGGCTCCTTTAAATGTTAATTGACGCGAACCAGCTAGAATTACAGGGTGGTCTGACCAATCACCTGTCTTAATTCCAGCCTTTCTTGCCATATGCAGTTAAATACTGGTTAACATTTAAAGACCCCTGTAGGGAGTATTCAGTAATTTCAGTTGCCAACTTGGGCGGTCCCCTTTCCGGAGCTCGTGTTCATCGCTGATCAGGGGCACGGCCTTAGTGCCAATGAGCGTTGATTCAGCGTTGACTAAGTGCAAGGTTCTAGCGCGGTGGCCCCATTAGGCAGCTGTGGCTGCCGGGGCGTAAAAGCGGCACAGCCACGAGGTGCTTCGCTTCGCATCGCCATCGTGAGGGGCCAGCGCAGTCACCACCTGTTTGCAGCAATCTCCTCCGCAAACTCTAAGCGAGCGCCTCTCTCGCCCCCTCTCGCCCTCAGCAACAGTAGCAACTCCACTCGAGGGCTCGATCGAATTGATCGATAAGGTTTCGGGGACAGGGACTTGTTGCTGCAACCCGTCGGCGCGTTTCTGATCGCCCTTGTTCTGCGCTCGCGCGCTGGAAGCTCGAAACTTCCAACTTGGCCTAGCAAACCGGTTTGCTAGCGCTGAGCACACATCTCCCAACTCTTCGAGTCTGAGACGCGGACTTCTGGACAGATACATGGTTTGAGGCTCCTCTGCGGCCAAACGGGCACAGGCACCACGCTGGAGCCACAACAATGGAGCACCTGTCACTTCGGCCGCCGACAGGCAGCCCGCTTTGTTGCCTCATCCTGAAGAGGGGCACCCACAGTTCGTTCACACCTGTGACCTGGTCCAGCACCCGCAAACTCCGACCAAGGGTGGCCCGACGAGGAGGCTGAAGCAGTGAAAGATTCCATTTTGTGGAAATGAGCAAGACCGTGCCCAGCCAAAACAGGGTCGTATTGGCAGGGGCCATCACGAAAAAAAAAAAACCATCCAGCGGGAAAGGGGCATCCAGATTCAGGCTTAAGGGGCCGTATTATTACGCAACAAGCATTGGGCCACAGATTCTCAGATGTCCATGGCAAGGTTACACGGGAAAGTTCTTTGCCCCTGGCTTTGGAGTCGGCTCCCTCCTAAATTTAGGCACGGCGGGAACAAGCGAAAAACGGTTTTCAGGTCAGGATCCCGAATTCTTCAGCCGGATACTCCGCATCATGACGCTTGCACAACATCGCGCAGAGGCAGTGATCAGCAGTGCCTGCTTTCCCTTCTGTGGCCTCGGCGTGCTCAAACTCTGATGTCCGCCAGCGCTCGTAATTCGGCGATATATTTCAGACGGGGGGCATTCAAGAAATGCAAGAAGGCTGGCTGCAAGACTATCGACGCCCGTTTTTGATCCCCTGTTGATCCCCTGCATGCAGTGTCATTTCAAGTGCAGGGGTGGAGGGTCAATCGTTGCGCCAAGGCTCGCTGTTTTTAGACCGCAAAGACGCCAAGGCTCCACGGAAGCATCGGGGAAACGTTCTAGCGGCCGGATGACCTCGAAACCTCGAATTATTCCCGAATTTCGTTAATCGATGCATGGCAAATTGACGGCGTTCTGGCCAATAAACGCTACAGTACTGCAATACAGTAACGTCTTGACATCACCACGAGTACACGTCCGGCATGTCTGTGTGTGAGAGAGAGCTCAGAGCGTATGGATGGATGCTTTTGCTGACGGATCCCCCAGCTCGCGAGTCTGCCTCAAGATCACGAGCCCCGCTCCCCTCTTTTCATCATGATCACCTCACGTTTCAGCATTGCTACGGTCATCGTCCGAGGGTTAACGGAACCGTTGCAGCAAATCTCAAAACAGGCGGTTCCTTGCCTAACGAAGCCACCCAGCGTACGGTCACGACCTAATCTAGCTCGCTCGGCCTCGCTGAACCATGGAGTCGCCCGCGAGGAGTTTTTGATCCGCCGCTATCGACTCCGGCCGCCGACCAGCGTCCCGGGTTTCCCAGCTCCGCGGCGGCAAGACTTGGACCGAACCTTCATTCACTGGCTTCGAGATGAAGTTGATCTTCGACGTTGAGTTTATGCACCAGAAGTTGCTCGCAGCGCTTGGTGGCCAGCAAGAATGAAAGACAAGTGCTCGAACTCAAGCACGGCCAGAGGGTTCTCATACACAAGGGCAGGCACCTCATGCATGTTGTGTTGTCAATACGAGCGCTCTTGCAAGGAAGTTCTGCACCCCTCGAAGTCGAAACTGGCCCAAGACCTCGAAAGTTAGTCAGACTCGGGGCAACTTTGCGGCCCTAAATTTTTGCGGGTCAAGCGGATCCATCGGAACGACGGTCTTAAAAACAAGGTTAAGACCCTAGCCTTCGATAACGTCTTTCGAAGTTTTGATCCTTGGGGATAATCCGAGAACTATCCGAGCTTGGTTCCAGGGACCAGGCCTTATTCTAGAATCTCTTGACGGACTTCCCGTGCCCTGATTTTTGCTGGGAAAGTCACCGATGTGCGTCGGGCCGCAAGTTGTGTTCTCAACAACTTGTCCAGATTCCTGGATCAATAGACTGTGAAACTATTCCTGAAGAGGGACAAGAAATTGAGAGAGCCACAGAATCTCGTGGGGTTCCGAGATAAACTTGAGATAAGGATCCAACTTTGAGAGCTTCACCGCCATACCTGCTCAACATCTGATGCCCAAAGCAGCGCCGGGCTTTTTGTTGTGGTGCAATATCCACACCTGGTCCAACTGCAGTCAAATTCACAAAGTGGCAGCAGGAAAACCAACGTCACTTTTCTATTTCCGTTCCAAGGGCAAACTGCATGCATGCATGCAACCACGAGCGGGGCAGAACGCCTCGCTTCCAGCCTTGCTCCAGACCTCGCTTGAACTGTGACATTTGTTCCCCTGAGTGGCGAATAAAATCACGACTGAGCCATCCTTGTGGCTGTCACCAGCATATGCACGTGAATTCCGTGGCGAGGCGAGGCGAGGACGACCTGAGGACGACCTGCAGACCCCTGACAAAGCACAATAGTTGCAGAATGTTGAGGGTTTCGACAGTGGATTTGGCTATACGCATACGGATGCACCAAGGAACCAAGGAAAAGCAATGGTATCTCTCATACAACCTCGAAGACCACAGCCACGACTTGCCCTGTATCAGAGAATGACCCGTAGCAAGTACCAGTGTGCAGTACAAGTATTGCTCACCCATTTTCGTCGCATCTGCGCTGTCACTTCATATGTACGGAGTACTATTCCTGATTCTCGTGGTTGAACCAGCGGTGACACAACTAGCGCCCATGCGAACGCGCATGATCAAAACCCTGTGTACAGAATTCTGGAGAACCTCCTCAGCCTTACAGGACCAGCTTATCACATTTCTTCCACAAAGCCATATTGTAACCACACCGTACCGGACTAAAGGTTCAGTGGCAATAGCTCGCACCGTCTCGCTCCTTATCTCCAGATCCTGCAAATCTATAATAATTGTTCTCCGCACTCGTAGTCTGTGTTACTAGAAAATCCACGTGTTCGGGGCCAGCGCTCTCGGGGCCACTAATGCACTCGCACAATATTTGTACGACCTCAAAAATACCGTAAGTGGATAGACAGGCATTAGCCCACGGGATGATATCTACACTCGGTATCCGAAGCATACATGCTAGCAACATGCAATAGCGCTTTCGACATCTCGATACAACAACACGCAAAGAGCTGCAGGTAGGAGCGATGAAACGTATCATTCAGATCACATCCATGTTCGAGGTTCTGCAAAGGTTGCAAAGAAGTGCCACTCGGCCTTCGCAACCATAACCACAACCACAACCGCCCTCACTCAACATGCGAAAGATAACACAAGAATCCAAGCACCAAGCAGCAGTATTCTCAATGCCACAACTGTTGACGAGCATCTCCCCCATTCAGTCCCACCCACTTCCAAACACACTTCTAACAAGACTGGAAGACAACCAGAAACGTTTCTTCTTCATCGTGACCACTTGGCCGAGGACCACTGCGTCGAAGCACGAATCCTCCAATCAGAATCGTTCACCCCACGGAAAATGTACGAGCTCTCAGCTGATCGCTCAAGGCACTCACTCCCGTCAGGCTCAGTCTGATACTTGCACAGACCGAACATCAGGCCCATAACGCCGTCTCCTCGACAGCCGAAAGGAACGCTTCACCTCGTCTCGTCTCACCTGACCGGTCTAACGTCCTTCAGAACTCCGACGGGGTGCATCGCGTACGTCGCCCTGGGACCGAGGCCTAGCCTTCCTCGATGACTAGAGCGACGAGATAAAAAAGGAAGGAGGCTGAAGCACGGAGACAGACCTCACTCACCCGAGGCAGAGCGTCTATTCCGTCGATCGGTTAACAATGATGACTTGGTTTCAAACATCGAAGCGCAGAATTTCACTTGAAGCGCGCGTCAACCATAGGCTATTTACAACACTTTTCAAGCGCTGCGGCTGAATCTTCAATGACTTCTGCACTCCCTTTCTCATTAGCCTCTATCAGCCTTCATCTCCACACGCCCAAAAGCCAACTGCGACCCAGAATAAAGAATCTCTCGATCTCTAAAACCGATGGAATACGCAATATGCTCTGGTTCAAGACAATGGCATTGTAGATTTCAAAACCTGATTAACAGCTTTGAAGGCGACATATTAGCAAGCCACACTTAGCGCCAAAACTCCTTTTTCGGTTGCATGGCTGAGGTCGCTAATTTCCACCCCCTTTCCTCCTGTCTTGGATCCTGCACCTCCTCGCTGCGAGGTTATGGAATTCGATCGATGATAAGCTTCCTGCCAAGCTACAACCTTGATTTATGGTTGGTTGTCTTCTCTTGCGGGGATGTTTTCGATTGGGAGAAAGCAGGCCCCCGAGTTAGCCATCATCAACGCCATCGTCAGTCAAGCTTCCCAGGCCGACACCATTATTAAAACATTGGGCTTGAGGAGAGACAGGCTCGGCTCTGTTTACTTGTTCCAGAAATTCCCACGCCCGCGGAACCCGGATCGGTGGGATTGGTACGAACCAGGATGAAGTGATAACATCCAGAGACAATGCTATTGTTTCTCCACATGGCAAACCTGATAAGGAGGTTAGGAGGAGCGTTAAAACCAGGAATCCTCCGAGAGACTTGAGACTTCCGAGTCAGGAATTTTATTCTCCTACATCTAAATAAAAGAAGCAGAAGGAAAAAGAAAGTGGTTGTGGAAGAGGTGGAAAATACATGCTGAATCAAGTGACATTTTGAATGAGAGTTATTTCCCTTATCTTTTCGTTGCTGTCCTGCTGTGATTCGTGATCAAATTCTGAAGTCATCGAAAATCGAGAGGCTGGTTGTGAGAATGATACCTACGAGTGAGATGGATTTGCTTGGCAATTGACTTCACTTGAGTTGATTGAAGTCTAGGACCTTTACTACCGGTATTTTTGAGACCTTTCCTTCACCAGCTGCCGAAGCCATTCAGTCTAGTCAATTGAGTGCCGTACTCGTTCTCCCCCTCTCACTCGAGACTTACAGCCGCTCATCAAAGTTGCTTGGTGAAATTTCGGGCACTCACTGCCGGTATCATTTCAATTACTGCTTTAATTGTAAGAGTCGGAAGTGTCCCTTCTAATCTCATCGATCAGTGAGCTTACCTCTCCCTCTCTCACTCAAGACCTGCAAGGTAATCTTTACCCGGTTGACGGGAGGTCTCGGACAACCAGCATCCTTTCTATTACATCTATTTCATCTGAAAGATTCAGAACCATCCCTTCTAATCTAATCAATCCATCAGTCAATCGCTCTCCTCTCTCGGCCTTCCCTCACTCACCGGCCTACATCACCAGAGACGAGGCGAAGTGTTGCATGCCAACTACAGCAATGGAATCCAATTCTCCCTTTAACCAGGTAACCGGCTCCCAATATTTCAGGAAGCAACATCTTCTCTCTCCCTTGCTTCGACGTCAATTAGTTCAGTTCAGTTCAGTTCAGCTCATGCCGCCATATATTAACACGGTATGCAGTTCCCCATCGAGACTCGCCTCTGCATCTACGCATCTCATCTCATCCCAAGCTCCCATCCTGTCAACACAGACTTTACGCAGGACGAGAATAGAACTCCAGATGGACAACTGTGAATATAAAAAGATATGCATGCATTAGGTCGTGCTGATCGCAGTACCGAGACCGAATGAATTGAGGTTTTGAGCTAGTTACAGTAGTGACCAAGTGCCGAGATCGATCGACATTGCTGGCTGATCTTTTCGGTCTTTGCGGTGAGGGCATTGAAGAAAATGGAGATGCAATACTCTATACATGTATGTCTAGCTCGAGTATGGATGTGAGGAGGAAGAATAAGAGACACTTGACTTATATTCCAGAAGATGCGACGGCGTGCAGCGCCGTTCAATCTTGGTAGACCCCTTGAGCTAGCTGACCTGCCGCAGATCCGAGGGTGTGCAGTTGAGGCGCGCGTGGAGCAGTCTTGATGTCATGGCAAGGTGGAGGGGTAGAAGCTGGAATGGAGCTCAGAAACCCCTCACTTGATTGATTATCGATGTTCGAATTCTTACCACCCCGTGGGACAGGGGCCCGGAGCAGTTCGTCTGAGTCGAAAATGACCGCTAAGTAGTGCAAAGGACATTCTTCCAACGCTCGTTGTTGAGTAAATGAGTCTGGGAGTGATTCGTGACCACGGGAAGTGTTGCACCCGGAATTCGTTCAGAGACTCCTAATGGTTTGATTATTTTTATGTATCATACTCACAGCCATCATGAGGAGAAGCTATGAGAGAGCGAAAAATGCATGTGTGAACGACGAGGGAAACAAAAAGGAAACCGGAATTCGAGAGCTCTCAAATATCTACCCCCAATACAAATTCCAAGTCCAACAAGACATAAATCACGGGCGGAAGAGACGAGCCCAGTCTAAATTTCCCTTCCATCATATCCCCCCAGCGCCGGTACATCGAAACACAAACCAACACTTGTACTTTGTTATCCACAATTTCTCCCCTCAACTGATGAGTCTTGGAAGACCAATTATCATATATGCCATCCATGCATCCAACCCGCACCACATTAGCATTAGAAAAAACTGCACATGAGATAAGACAGAATTTAGTTGTCCTCGTTCCCATCACATTGCTTCCACATCTGGACCTTGCTGACCTCCATCTGGCCGGCACCGGGTGCGGTCCATGTCGGGTACCACTTGTCACGAGCCTCCCAGAAATCCTTCTTGGCAGTGAGCGAGGTGTCAACCCAAGGCTTGCCGCTCTTGCCGTCTTCGAACCATCCGTTGGTGCCGCCAACAGCCACGTTCAGGATGAGGTAGAACTCTTGGTCGAAGGGTGCGGAGTTGTGGCCGGATTGCGACCACACGTCGGTGAGATGGGTGCCGTTGCTGTCGAATGACGGGAAGCCTCCGCGTTTCCAGAGACCCTCGTTGAAGTTGGCGTACAAGACTTGGAGGAGAATGCTGTCGATCCAAGTGAAGATGTATTTTTGAGACCACTCGAGGCCGAAGGTGTGTTCGCTTTGAGCGTAGGTGGTGTGCAGAGCTTGTCTCTTGTTATTTGTGCGCCACCAAGCATCGTTGGCTGGGTTGGGACCCCAGTGAAGAGCAGAAGAGACAATGTTGTTTCCTCCCTGTGCATAGGTGTGGTTGTTTCCACGAGATTCAACTATGTCGATTTCTCCAGACAAGGGCCACGGGCCGTAGGTGTTGTTGACGGGCAACATCCAGATCGCTGGCCACAGCCAATCTCCTACAGGCAACTTGGCAGTAACTTGGACACGTCCATATTTGATTGTCCCTCCAGCCTTGGTGTTGATACGTCCCGACTTCACCGGTTGTATGATCGCGTTGGAAGAAAGGTTCGTGATGGAAACGCAGTTTGTGAGGACGTCTGAAGTACAGGTTCCGTCAGATGTAAGATTGATAACATTGTTGCTATCGATGAGAGTGGCATCTTGCAGCGTGGGCTTGATGATGAGCTTGCCGTTTTGTACAAACACGTTCTCGTCGGTGAGCGTCGTTTGCTCAAATTCTCCATTTCTGTGGCAAGTCAGTACAAGTTTGGCATAGAAGAAACATCAATTCTTACCCAAATCCGCCAACTTCAGCTTCCTTCGTCCAGATTGAAGGATTTAGTCCAGAGGAGAAATCATCGCTGAAGACTGGGCAATATTTGTGGTGCACCACCGACTTGAGGCCATCGTAAACCAAGAAACCAGCAATTCCGAATCCCAATGCTAACCCAATCAATGGAATAATTGTGACCCATTTCTCCTTCGGATCAACCTTCTCCCTCCACGGTTGTTCCACTTCTCCTTTGCGTACTCTTCTCGAATGGAAGTATCTTTGTGGGAGGCCTCGCACCGCGGATGAGGAACCGAATGATGAGGCAGGTCTCGAATTGAAGGGCGAAGAGAAGGGGTTGCCTCTGCCGGGTGCTGGAGAGATGTCATCGCCGAACGGATTACTCCTGCTCTCAGGTGTGCCAGGTCGCATTGGCGTGGTTGCTGTTGAGATGGCCGACATGCCACTCCCTCTATAATGAGCCTGATTTTCCATCTTGCGTCCCCCAGGAGGAGAAAGAACACAAGGATCGAGCTATATATTAAATATTATGGGTTGATATTCAAGAACGACTGCAAGCAGTTGTTCAACTTGCAGTGGTATTCTTCAAAACGAGCGTAAGTGTCGAGGGTGGAGTTGGTTGTGGTGGGAAGAGATGGCTTGTCTTGGAAAACGAGAGATCAAGCACGATTGAGTGACAGGGGTATATCAGTCAGGGAGTGGGCTCGACAGCGCTGGACCACCATGGCAAAGATTGCTGGGATATTTTGCTAGTGGTACGGAAGGGAAAACACTTGCACACGGGCCGGCGATCTCAGCTCTGGACTGGGGCAGGGCTAGGAAATACCGTTCGGTTGGGCGGAGGCGCGAGGACTCGAGGAGAGACGGGAGCCCGTTTTGAGATGTCTCTGTGCAGCACGGGCTGCGATTTGGCTTGAGGCTGGGACGGGGGGGGCCTTGGAAGAGATTGGCAGCGCCTCGAGGACAGCTTCCAGGGAGCAGTTGAGGGTCTTTGGCGCTGTTCTGTCCTGTCCTGTTCTCGAAAACAGTGGGGGAGGTGGTTGCATCCGATACCGTCCATGCGATTAGGGGAGACAGAGCTCGTCCAATATCAGCAATATCTGGTCACTACTCTGGTGCAGCGAGAGCAAATATTGGAAGTCGGATGCCAATCTTGGGCGTTAGGGTCACTGGTCACTGGCGACTGATCACTGGTCACTGTTACAGTTACCGGGACGACAATACGAAGTACACACACTTGACCGTGTGCTGCACTGCTGCGTTTCCAGCTTCCTGCTTCCTTGCTGGAAAACAGCGTGGCTCACACTACTCCATACGGCCCACGAGCAACCGCGTTCCAAAAGTAGTAGCTCATGGCCCATGCCCATGGCGAGAGCAGCACCTGCACACCATGACTTGTCGTGTTCACCCAGACCAGACCAGACCAGACCAGACCAGACCAGACCAGACCAGACCAGGGGTCGGCAAGTCGAGGACTCGAGATGGGCATCCTACTTAGTAACTTAGGTAAAGGAGGCTGGGCGGGCCCCACTTAGATTGCGGCAGCGCCGCTGCCCCTGAAGGCGCCGGCACCCTTAAAGCGGCGTTGCATTGAAGCGAGGACCGAGGCGCATCTGCCCCTGAGCTGCTAGTAGGGATAATACGAGCCTAGCACAGGAAGGGAAATAACCTTAACGTTCGCGCTGCGAGGGGTCCGGGCATCGAAGATGCTCTCTTCAATGCCCTTGCCCTCGAATTATCGAATTATCGAAAAATCGATTTACCGATTTAAACACAGCCCCGCTCCACGAGCGTCACCGCAATTTAAAACTCGGGCGGGGAACTTCCACTTCCATGCCAGGCAATCGGCAGCTCGGCACTCTAGATCGCGCAAGAAAGATTGTGCGGGGCTTCAATATCCAAATTCTTCTCCAGCGCAGAACCATCGTGCCGAAGCTTTAAATGCGTTAAGAACTCGGCCTGGAGCTCGATGTTCCGAGAATCTATAGACTATCGATACAGACAGAAAGAGCACCAGTTCTATTTGACATGTTGTCCAGACCTCCATCCAAACCCGCCAGGAGAGCGAGACGCCCAAGTATCAAAAGCAAGGCGTCAATTGAGACAGTAATATCCACAACCAGCCGTGCCAGCATCCTCACATCGCGGCGTCCATGAGGTTCACCGTCCACTGCGTCCAGTCCACTCACTAGTGCACTGGAGCGCAAAAGCGCAATATTGAAAAGTTCGGGGCTTCACCTACCTCACTGTATTACACTTTCTGCTCACTTCTGCACCACTTCGCCCCTTCGCCGCAGCAGCAGTTAAACTGGTATCTGCACGCTCTGCAGCAGCACGTCTCCTTTCGTTGTTTGATGGTCAAACTTATTTCCTCTGTCCGCTAGCTCTCTCTCTGCCTCTAGCCTCAATAAGTCCATGTCTTCGGTCCCAACGAGTCTGCCAAGATGGCGGTGCCACAACTGGACCCGATGCCTCGGAACCAGACTTTCAAGAACCCCAGGTCTCCATCCGTATTGAATCATCAGTCCGCCCTCTAGTTCATGACAATTATCGAAAAGTTGCCACCCTACAAGGCTGAAGGCCTGAATAATTCTCCAGAAATCATTATGTTCTTAGGAGGTACATCAGTTATATCATACCACGTGTTCGGGTAAATATCTTCACTTAGTCCCGAGGCTGAATGCAAGGCCAGCACCGCCCACGAACCCTCATCGCACGCCGTTTATCCGTTTCTCAACACCCATATTGCTGCAAACAACTGGCATAACACATAAGCGTCTTCCATATTTCCCCAAGCCCGTATCTCTCGCAGCCTTGTCCCAGTCTTCCCACAATTCACTCCGCAAGTTATTCCCTATCCATCCACTCCCTGCCCCTCGAGATTCCGAGGCAAAGTACCCCTCCTATCAGCGCACGAATCTCGTCGATCAAATGAAATGAGTAAGCCAACCAACCTCAGCCCCGCGATAGCACCGGAACAAACGAGTTCCAACGTTGAGCCTCTCACCCAATGGTTCCGAACCGCTATGAATAGAACACCTCGTGTATGTATACAAGTATTCGCCTCTCGGCCAACGGCACAGATCTTTATCGCACATATGCACAACATGCATCAATCAGCTGCCCCGCTTCCTCGCAGACAAGTATCGAAGTCTATCTTGCGTGTCGAACCGTGAATTTTCCCCGATTCGTGCCGCAGAGAGGGACGAGTTGGAGGGGAGAGGAAGGGGCTTGAGGCATTATGAAATTCGAAGGATGCAGGATCGGGCGGGGATCTGATCGTCGTTGCCTTCGAGAAGTTGGCTGCGCGGAAGGAATGGCAGGGTTGACATCCCGAATCCAAGATCCAAGATCCCAGGTCAGGGACCCCTCCAGATGAGGCTGGTTGCTTGTACGAGGAGTGGTTGTGACGGTGGCAAGTGCTTCATTGGAGTTTCGAGTAGCCAACGCAGAGTGAGGGTTTCTATCTTTGTAATTTGACTTTTTGACTTTCGAGTTGTTTGACGTTCTTAGTTTTTCCATTGTGGTGGTAGCCAAGGCGGTGACATGGTTAGTGGCAGGTCGGAATGGCTTCCTTGATCGTAAGAGGGAAGGGAAAGCATGTGCTTCGGGCCAAGACGAAATTTGCTGTATGGAAGGGAATTGAGCGATTTTATTACACGCCTACCCTGCTCCGCAGATTGACTGCAGGACATTGTGCATCTCTTGGAGCTACAGTATGTTGGAACGGAGCGGGGAATTAGGCACGAGTGGCCCCGAGGTGCTTTCATGTATACTGAGTTACTTGCACTGCACCGCGCCAGTCGGTACAATTAGTGCATATTTCTGCTTGATCAGAAACTTCTAAGTGAGAGCAGAACGACGGTGGCGAGGCAGGAGCCCTCCAGATCTAGTTTGCTGTGGCTGCCTAGAAAGCCGTCGATCCAGGCGCTTCAACCTAGCGTAAGTGCCTTATTGACTTCCACTTTAGAATCGGAACTCAAACCATAGCCGTCTCCAGTATTTCCACGTCATGTCTCGCAGACAGGGAAGCTTTTGGAAGTGAGACATCCAAGATGCCTTAAGCATATTTTCTATCCTGGAGCCAATATAAAGGCTCTCGTTCTTCTGCCCCATGAGTTCCCTTCTCCTCGGTCATTTCCTCTGTTGACAGGTTCCTTCTTGCAGTCCGTCTATCACCCACTATCATTCCTTCTGCCGAGACAAGCAATTTGCATTCCGTCTTTGTTTCTTTTCAATGAACTCGATATTTCCTAAGCAAGAGAAGCCGCTACCGCAACATTCAGGGTACATCAACATAAGTTACTTCCAGCATGAGCATGTCGCTCCCACCACTACTCAACAGTCTTGTTGCTAAAAGTGCCAGCGGCTCACCGAGAATACGTCATTCACTATATAAAGGCAGTCTCGCAGAAAGTTGCAAACAAACAAAACGTCTGTGAATCACAAACATGTCAAAGAGATACTGCCTCCCTTTCAAGACATATTCACTTCTTTCTCGTAGCATTTTCGCCCTTTTCTAAAAGCTTTATCTCTTCTTTAATCCCGGTTATTTGCTCCTTTAAAGGAGCTTCTACTATACTTCTTTATCGTTTGGAGTAAGTAAAAGAATGTGCATTTCTATTTCCGGTGAGAATGTTAGCTATTCATGGCCTCACAAGAGACATATTCAATACATAGACCCACAAATAGAGCAAGAAACTATGGTTGAGGGTCTTCTTGTCAATTGGCCTTCTAGGAGAAGCAGCTCTTATTTAGGGCCGAGTAAACTTCCACAAAATACATGTATGGCAGAGTACTTGAACTTTTCCTTGGCTTTTTGTTTAAAGCGCTTGTATAAAGAGTTCGTCTCATCTTTGCACTTACTGTTAAAGTTCTTACTACTGTCAATGTTTCAACGCCTCCTAAGTAATGTTCAGACGACTTCTAGGATATTTGTTAAGGCCTGGAGCGATGACGTGAGCCCACTTACCCACAAGTATACTTGAAGTCGTGAATAAGCTGTGGGATATGGGGCTTTATATACTTCCATTGCTGTGGCGGATGCCATCACGCTCCTTACCGCTCGTTACCTTGCCCTGTTTCTTATGAATATCCCAGATAGCTAAGGATATTCTCTTGGTGAAATCGCCTTTTAGCGAACTTGCAATTTGGAATAGGCACGCCACCGGGCTATATATCCATACCGGAAATGTCAATACTCCCACTTTACTCATAGCCATCAACCAAATACAAGGGCACCCGTTCCTTGCCATACTTTGGAAAAGCTCCACGAGGTTCTCGCTTATTTTTAATTACTTTCCTCCCCCTTTCTCTTTCCCTCACAGCTCGACGGAGTTGCAAGCAGTATTCCCTTGACTTCGTCCGACTTTCGTCCAAACTTTCTTGAAAGGACCTCCACCGTAGCAAGCAGTCTCTCTTTAGACAGGGAAGCCAAGGATCCAGGGCGCTCGCATTGCTTCCATTGCGGTATTCCACATCTGGCCTGGCCGGAGGTACAATTTAAAGAAGAGAAAAGGTTACAACTAGCCTGTAAGGAGAAGCTGGCAAGGAAGCCGCTAAGAGGTAATCCCCGTTAAAGGTAAGAATGATAAAGAGCTCTCGTTCTTTGAAGGGAAGCATGCCCTCAAGATCTGTATATATAAGGGCTGATTCCGTCTTTCAATGGTTGTGCCCACATGATCGAGAATATCAAGGTATCACATGCAGGGATAATCGTTTATAAGTCTTATTTCGTAGAACTTTGCTTTTAGCGAATGTACTATAATGCTGAGACATTCTCTCGATATCAGATTAGTTAATTACTCGGACTTCCAAAGGGGGTCTAATGATAGGAGTAACAATGCAGAAGACATTCGACTTTTTGTCCAAACTGTTGACAGCAATTGCCTTAATTCCTTGTCGAGTTACCTGGTGATTCCAGACTGTACTGAACTTTTCTCACTGTTATATTCTAGTAAATGACTTCTTCTCGAAGCGGAGCACATCCACACTTGGACGCTCGCCTTCACTAGAAGGTAACCGTGCTGATAAACTTCTGTTTTGAGCCTCGTGGAAGAGCAAGCAATATATAAGAGCCCGGAAATCTTCAGCACACGGTGGCTTCCGTGGATCGTTCCGCTTTCTAGTAGAAATGATTGCTCCTTCCCCTCTGAGCCGAGTCTCGGACTTCGGCCGATATCCTTCTTTCATATTTCCGAGCTGAAATCAGAGCACGTTTGAGGTGTGGCTGTTGCAAAAGTGGTGAAACTTTTAAGCCGTAACTTCCGCAGGCTACAAATACTCTGGAAAAGTCCTCGACCTCCTCAAGTGCTATCAAAAGTCCAGTTGCCCCTGCCGCATGGGAAGACATTCGCTCAGCCAAGAAGGAGTCGGCTTCTCAATTGAAGGTATTTTGATTTTCTAAGCTCCCAGGCACTCGTTCCGTGGATAGCAAAAATGAAGTTTAAGAAGTATGCCAGTCATCTGAATTTATTCGGCAGTAAAGCTTTCGTAACAATCGAATCTGGCTTGAAAACAGCAATGCAAACTTCAGAAGAGCTGGCAACCGATGCCAACTGCGGTTTTAGTTCTCTTGCTGCATGTCAAAGGTCTGCTGTGACACTGGCGAACTGTGAATAGTTGTGAGAAAATGGGGAAATTGAGCTACTTGTCTCCCAAGGATATGAATCTGCTTCACAGAATCTTGTCATGCCTTGGACAGTCATTGCAGGTGTGCCAATTCAAGTAAAATGAAGCAATCTAAGCTACAATTTTATAGCTAACTAGAGCCCAAGATATAGAAAACTCGAGAATATTCCAGCCAATTTGGAGTGCAGGGACAATGATAATTATTGTATTGTGATGCTGCAGGACATTCATGTTCTCATTGAACGAAGGACTCCTGCAAGTGGTGAGAAGGATATGTGACACGAGGTAATTATTTGGAGAGAAGAGTTGTTTAGACACCATGACCGTGTGCTGAACGTAGAAGAGGGGTATGATAGAAGGTGGTAAGACACTTTATTCTTAGCAACACTTCAACATCAATGTAGAACCAGACCATGGAACGGGTTATTTTTGAACAGTCTGGTAATGTTTGTGCGTAGGATAGTGATGTTGGATGGTTGGTTATTTTCTCGTGGGTGTTCAGGACAGCAAGATGTACGTTTCGCAGATTTTGGGGGAGTTTCTGCTAAAACTGTTGCTGTCACGTTTGGGGGGTTTTTGGCTCGTGGAAAATAACTGAAAGACGGGACGAATAGCAGAGTGGCCAAGAGTTCTCAATGTTCCAAGTTAACTTGGGACATTCTGCTAACCAGCATCTTATAAGACAAAGAAACATTCACCAGTTGCTCCTCTCTTTATTTACTTTTCAGGGGTTAGCTTTACTTTGCCCCTGACTAGAGCATGCATCATGTCGAAGGAATTTCACGTCAATTACAGAGGAGACAGAACAGCTACTAGATGAATATCATTGGACAGACTTGATGTCTTGAGAAAGATGATCTGAAATAAGAGAAGTGGGCTTGTGACCGTATTGTACTTGAAACATCCACACATCATTGGCTCGGAAGATTTGGAAGCTTCCCCGGAGAGTCTGTGACAACCCTATAAACAATTATTCTCCTTTCCGACATCACTTCGGATGCGGCCTGCCGTCAAGACTCCTCCATTTGTATCGAATCTACAGTCATTCCCGGTTGATATTCTCGTTCACCGCCTCTGCTCGCACTACAAATCAAATGCTGGCCGCGCTCCGGACAGCTTCCTGAGCACAGTGTGAAGCTTGAACAATTGAGACAGCCAACACGATGGATCGCCGAAACGAAGCTGCTGAAAGTCGCGAAGGGCTCCTTCGCTCCTACGATAAAGGAGAGCGTACGCCTATGCGCATGTCCCTCGAAAATGCCTACAGATCCGACAGCGAGTCCGACATCGATGCCACTGATTTCCTTGACCGAGATCCTCTCAACCACCAATCTCAACCTGCAGTCCAAGCATACGGTCCCAGCATAGAGCTGGCCCGCCTCCGCCGCTCCTTTGCTCGACGCTCGAAATGCTTCTTCGCTATTCTGACCATTCTGATCATCTTCTGGACCGTAGTTGCGGGTGGAGGGTTCTTCCTGTACAAGGTCGCTCCAGTGGATGGGATGTCTCCCCCTTGGTATCCGACTCCGCTAGGTGGAACGTCGTTGAAATGGCAGGACAGTTATAAGAAGGCGCAAGCATTGGTCGAGAAGATGACCCTGCCGGAGAAGGTCAATATTACAACAGGGACTGGATGGCAGATGGGTTTGGCTGTTGGAAATACTGGGCCTGCCATCCATGTTGGATTTCCCGGCCTTGCTTTACAAGATGGGCCTCTCGGCTTGCGTTTTGCAGATAATGCAACGGCTTTCCCTGCTGGAATTACCGTTGGGGCCACATGGAACAAAGAGTTGATGTATTTCAGAGGCAAGGCACACGGGATGGAGGCACGATTAAAGGGCATCAACGTATTGCTGGGACCTTGCGTAGGACCTCTCGGGCGGATGCCAGCTGGCGGGAGAAATTGGGAAGGATTCGGAGCCGATCCTGTTTTGCAGGGAATTGCCGGGGCGTTGACGATCCAGGGCATCCAAGAAGAAGGCATCATTGCTACGATCAAGCATTTCGTCGGCAATGAGCAAGAGCATTTCCGACAGTCGTGGGAGTGGGGTCTTCCAAACGCCATTTCATCCAATATTGATGATCGGACTCTACACGAAATGTACGGATGGCCATTCCAAGACGCTGTGAAGGCTGGCGTTGCAAGTGTCATGTGCAGTTATCAGATGCTCAACAATTCATACTCGTGCGGCAACTCAAAGCTTCTCAACGGGATCTTGAAAGACGAATTAGGATTCCAGGGTTTCGTCCAGAGCGATTGGCTTGCTCAAAGAAGTGGCGTCGCGAGCGCCTTGGCCGGGTTGGATATGAGTATGCCTGGAGATGGATTGTGGTGGGGGAAGGGTCAGTCGCTATGGGGCCCTGAATTGAGCAAGGCTGTTTTGAACGGTTCTTTGCCCGTTTCGAGGCTCAACGATATGGTGACTCGAGTTGTTGCTTCGTGGTATCAGTTGGGTCAAGATGACAAGTCCAAGTTTGATGGAGAAGGGCCGAACTTCTCATCTTGGACAAACGATAAAATGGGAGTTATCAACCCAGGAAGCCCAGATGACCGCGACCAGAAGGTTGTGAACAAATTCATCAATGTTCAAGGCAGCGGCGATGAGGCTCATTCCATAATTGCTCGCAAAGTTGCAACGGAAGGCATAGTGCTGGTCAAGAATGAAGGTATCTTACCATTAAGCAAAGATGGCTGGCCAACGAGTGAGAACCACGAGATCAACATGCGTGTCGGTATCTTTGGAGAAGATTCTGGAGCTGGCAGAGGTCCAAATGTCTGTCCAGACCGAGGATGCAACCAAGGTACTCTTGGCTCTGGCTGGGGCTCAGGTGCTGTTGAGTTTCCATATCTCATCACGCCTGCTGAAGCCCTATTGGACGCATTCAACAAGGACCGAGTCTACGTCACGAACTTCCCTAGCAACGACCCACCGTTCAAGACGACTCCTGTGATACTCAAGCAGCAAGATGTGTGTATCGTTTTTGTCAATGCTGATTCTGGGGAGGGGTACATGGCTGCTGATGGTATTCGAGGAGACCGAAATGATCTTTACATCCAAAAGGATGGAGAAGGTCTCATTGTGAAGGTGGCATTAGGTTGCGGTGACGGACAAGGAAGCACTATTGTTGTCATCCACTCTGTCGGCCCAGTCATCATGGAAGGCTGGATCGATATTCCCGGCGTCAAGGCTGTGCTTATGGCTAACCTCCCTGGTCAAGAAAGCGGAAACGCAATCGCAGATATCCTTCTTGGGGTCGTCAATCCCAGCGGCAAGCTTCCATACACAATTGGCAAGTCATTAGAAGATTACGGACCAGGGGCGAAGATCCAGTACTATCCTAATGCTGCCATTCCCCAGCAGAATTTCTCGGAAGGTTTATACATTGACTACCGTCACTTCGACAAGGAAGGCATCGAACCGAGGTTCGAATTCGGTTTTGGATTATCATACACCACTTTCGACTACTCAAACCTGGTTGTCAGTCCAGTTCTTCCAAAGTCATCACTACCTGCAGCTCGTACTCCCGGCATCGATCCTCCCCAATACGACGACAAGATTCCAGACGCCAGCGAAGCTCTTTTGCCCAAGGGATTCAGGAAACTGAAGAAATTCGTCTACCCCTATATCACCAGCACTTCCATTAAGAAAGGCCCATACCCATATCCAGAGGGGTACGAAATCAAGCAGACACCATCAGAAGCCGGTGGAGACGAGGGAGGTAATCCTGACTTGTGGAACAACTATGCCACCGTGTCGGTCGACATCAAGAACACGGGTTCTGTGACGGGAAAAGAAGTCGTGCAGCTCTACCTGGGCTTCGACGGCGTCAAGGGCGAGGCGAAGGAAATAGATTTCCCTCGAAGTGTATTGAGAAACTTTGAGAAGACCGAGCTGGAGAGTGGTGAGAAGCAGGTCGTAGAGTTCAATCTTACGAGGAGAGATCTCAGTTATTGGGATATCGTAAGGCAGAATTGGGTTATGCCTACCGAGGGCAGTATCACGATCAAGGTTGGTTCTAGTTCGAGGGATCTGAAACTTACTGGGTGGTATTAGGGTTGGAAAGAGAGAGTTTATGGGGAGTTGGGAGTTTGGAGCGTGGAATGTGAGTATCTATTGTATATAATAGGTCTTTTGAATCAAGACTAATCTGTTTGATACCCGTCATGATTGCATGTCCAGAGGAGAGCGCTTTCTGATACCCTTGGAGAAGATGTGGATGAGTGTCCCCAGTTCTAAGCGTATACTTGCCTCTCTTGCTTTCTTACCACCATCCACCCATTTATCTACAAGTGTTTCACTCTTTCGTACAGCCTTGAAAAGTTGCAGATGCTGGTCGAAAGCAGTCATTCCTTTTTCTTGTCTGCAGCATGCCCTTATTGCCTGCCTTTCTCTCATCTCACCTTTGTTATATTGCACTTCAGATTGTGATAGGTGAACCGGGACATGACGAGTTTCGTTGCACATCGCACTTTGCGCGCACCTCATTATATTGCCAATTTGGGATCTTTCGTTCCGGATGTCCCAAAGCGGCGATTTTGGTCCTCCACTCTTCAGTTTCACTCCACGATGCAGAGGTTTTCGTTACAAGATGTAACGGTTAATAACAATTTAACCTTTACCTCCAACCCACGGTCATGTCGACTCAAAGAGTGCATGAAAGATGGGACAAAGAGAAGGATGAGGTGATGTGAAAGCAATGATATATTTGGTATCTCAACGCTTAGCCCCCCAAAATGCATCTCCACCCGAACGTTCTCAACTCCCAAAGGCAGCCCTTTCAGAATTTATCTCTTCACATCCAAGACTTAACTTGCCCGACTCACTTGGCCTATTCAGGTGAATACTTTATCCTCTCATCATTACCCACAATACGACACGGACTACTCAACACTACTCAAGCCAGTATGAAGACCATTTAAAGTTCATCCACTTATCACAATCCATACACTGCGCGTGGCCACAATATTCACACTCGTCCGGCTCCGAATTAATGAGAATCATGGTACTCTCGAAACACTGACAGCAGTGCAAGTACTCGGCCATGACGACAGGCGGGGTACTCACTTCTTGGATTTCGGAGTTGGAGTTCATGTCAGGGCTTCGGCGTCGGCTGGGTCCGAGAGTCACTGAGGTTGGAATCCCTGACGAGGCACGTCCTGGGCAGGAGAGATGCAAGGAGTTCGTTGCTGTGTGTGGACATCCCGAGTAAGGAGCCTCGGACACGGCAGCGTTTGAGGAGACTGTTGCTGATGCTTTGCTCATTGCAATTGTGCTCTGGTGTTGATCTCGGCACTCTTTTGAAGTGCTTCACGAATTTGGTGCATTGCAAAGCGGCTGAGGTCACAATTTTTAAAGTGATGATACGGCTGTGAATCATAGAAAAGGTTCTTAAACCTTCCACGTATATACAAACCTTTATGCGTGGAGTTGGACATTCACAACTGGAGGAGGAAAGCCGAGCGGGTGGTTATAAATAAAGAACTACCCTTCTGCGAGCTTAGAGGGATCTCTTAACTTTCTTGAAAATATCTTTCTTCAACGCCCCAAATACAACTGAAATAAGGCAAATATTCACATTCAATGCCGATAATCTGGTACGACCTTCTCTGGTGTTGCTCCTGTGAGTATTATACGGGGCCTATGGAGCCAAACCAAAAGGTGCCGGGAGGATGCTGCTACTGCAAGCATTATCGATGTTCAGATTGTAGACTTCTTCGCAGGCCTCGGGAAGAATAGTATGGTGAAGGTGGAGGAGTTGAGAAGAGCACTCTTATGAGAGAAGATTGCTACTGTTGGTGCAACGCGACATTTGGGGTGTGCCACGTTTGCAGGGTTGCAGATTTCGAGCAGAAGGAGCGGATTGGAGTCTATGCATGGGTTCGGAATGGCGAGCACCTGGGTCTCCGGTGAATGACTGTATGATTGTACTTCTAAAGCTGGTTGAATGCGGATGATTTAACTTCATATTCAACATTCACATATCCCTCTCCTCAAGTACAAATCAGCATGCTTGGTTCCTTCCTCGTCAAGTTCTCAACTTTCTCCATCTACCTGCAACCCCCTCACCTGATTTGTACAAAATGTCCCATAAGACTTAAATCGGGAGGTTCTAGTTGAGGATAAGCTGTGGAATCTGTTACCTTGGGTCTTCAAGTGGGGGGTGGAGTTGTTGGATTCGGCTTGCATGGCTTTTAGAGACGAGGATCGTTCTGGAAGTTCAAGCTTCCCCCGTATTTTTGGAGTCCCTTCAGATTTCGTGCTCAGTTCCCCTGCTGCCTTAATTGCGAACAGGGACAATTATCTCGAAATTGGATTGTAAACGCTCAAAACTTAAAGATTGCATGTTATATAATGGAAGATAGATAGAAGCAACAACGCGTTAGTTCCACACTGGGATATTGATGACTCGGTTTGGATTGCTCGTTGTGATTGCACGTTTGCGTGATTGCGTGGAGCCACACAGATGATTCACAACCAAACGGGATCGGGCATAAAAAGGCTTCAATTCTCCTTCCAGTGTTGCATCTCATTAATATTTGGAACCTTACACTACTGAAAACTTGCCGCCGAGTCAACATCACGGATCGAACTTGATTCATACGCAACTTCAAATCGCAAAATAGACCGAGGACGCTCTCGAGATGTGGATCGTTTGCTGCCGCTGTGGCACTGGATATAGGGTTACCCTCGTGGGATATCCTGACCAAGGAGTGTGCCCAGATTGCCAACACTGGCAGTGCGGCGATTGTAAATGATAAGAGTCAGAAATTAGGGAATAAGAGAAGAGCAAACCAAGAAGACGATAGGTTGAGCTTTCCAAAAACATTCAAAACCTTTCACTCGCTCTTCTAAATGACTCACCTTCAAGTTATGATTCAAAGCAGTTTATGCGACAAGCAAAATTCGGGTATAACAAGGTCTGAATTCTCTCTCCAGTCCTCCATCCACCATCATTTTCCATCTCCTGGCACAATAAATCTCAGAAAACACTTGCAATCAAGGCAAAAACTTGTCATCAGCCTCAATACGCACACAACTAAAAGATAAATAACAGTAGAGCAAGCACCACCAACATGTGGATCGCCTGTTGCGAATGTGGGAAAAGGTACACGGCATATTTGATGCCAATTTGCTGCCCGGAATGCGAGCACTGGCCGTGCGGATGGTGTGACTCGGACGAAGAATGATGGGGTGATGTAGGAGGAGGCATTCGAATGAATGATTCGTTGAGCTACTTCAAAAATGTGTCTTGGTCCTTGGCCTATGTATTGTGAATGACCCAAGTATATGTGATTAACGATCCATGACCTCATTCGCAGTAGTAATGAGTTGAAAGATAGAACACAGCTCAAATAATTCAATTACAGTAACTTAACCTCAGGTCTCCCTTAACTCCAGCTATAAGATACGTAGATTGAATTAGACGGTATAAATATACCTTCATTATGAATATCGATGTGATAACCTCGTCTGCGGATGTGCTGCAGCACTCGACCTTGAGCTCACCACGCATCCAAACGCCCAAAAAATTTATAGGATTTAGTAAATCATTTACAGATTTACAAAATTTATCTGACTTCAGAGAAGTTTTTAGAGAGGTCTTTGAGCTTCATGAGTCTTCGAAATTTCCATTCAGAAACATCAAGAAATATCAAGACACATCAAGGAACATCTGTACTCCAGAACATTCCCAACAATAACCTCAAGTATTAAGCCGGACACCAAGAGCAAGCCTTCGAGACACAGAGAGAAAACCAAGTCGACTCCAACTTCGAAGTGATGGCTTCCATCAAGCACGTATTCGCCAACTTTGCCGCTATGCCTTTCGTCAAGAAACTCCTGGTTGATTACCTCAAGACGATGAAGTGCTGCAAATGCAGCCAAAACACCTCCCTCGATCCAGCTGCCCCAGGTACTACACAGTGCAGCACTTGTGCACATTGGGAGTGCAACAGCTGCACCTTCTCCTAAAAGAAGGTCGACGAACGAGGAAGGAAGAGAGGCCGTTTTCTCATCTCGAAGGATGTTGAAGAAAGCGCGTTCCGACTACCAGTAGCACATGCATGAGCGACGAGGGAGGGCTGTACTGAGGCCATTAGCGGGCTAGTCGACAAAACGCGCAAGCGAAAAGTGATTTTCTGATTTTTTGATTTTCGCACGAGCCCCACCCTTGCCCCCCCCTACTGAGGCCATTAGCGGGCTAGTCGACAAAACGCGCAAGCGAAAAGTGATTTTCTGATTTTTTGATTTTCGCACGAGCCCCACCCTTGCCCCCCCCTACTGAGGCCATTAGCGGGCTAGTCGACAAAACGCGCAAGCGAAAAGTGATTTTCTGATTTTTTGATTTTCGCACGAGCCCCACCCCTGCCCCACCCCTGCCTCTCTCCTCTCCCTCCCTAATATAATACCCAAAAAATCATAATTTTGCTTATACTCTCCTATCTTTATTCTACTTTATTATAAATATAATATTTAAAGCTTAAAAATTAAAGTAAAAGGTTTCTTATAAAAATAATTTAAAATTAAAAAAAAGAAAACTAAAATATAAGAAAGCTATAAAAATATAAGTATATATTTTTTTAATATATTAGCTTAAAAAAGCTTAATATTTTAAATTTCTTATTTATATTTTATATATATTTATTAAATAATTAAATAAAAATAAAAATATTGCTTTATTAATATTATAATATTTATTTAATAAATTATTATAAAACTTTAAAATTATAATTTTAAATATATAAATCTAGTATTATTATTAGTATAATTATTTTTTTAGGAATTATATATATAGTTACGGGATATAAGATATGAGATATAAATAATAAAATATAAAATATGAGATATAATTATATAATTTTATATTCTATAAATAACTTAACTAGTAAACTAGATTTCTTTAGGCTTAGTAAATTTAGGAATTATATATTAATATTATAATATTATAATTTTTATTTCTAAATAATAATAACTTTACTAATTAATATAACTAGTATTTTTATAATTATATAATAGTATTATATATTACTAATAAACTAATACTAATTAGTTTATATATATAAATTAGAAAATAGAATCTTTTAAGCTAAAGAAATATTTAATAGCCTATAATAAAATTAAACTAGTCTATATTAAAGAAGAGAATTACTTATTAATTTTATAAAGTATTTAGTAGCCTAAAAAAGAAAATAATTAGCTTTTATTAAGAACTAATAATTATTTTATTAAAGAAAGAAATTACCTATTAATTTTATAAAATATCCGGTAGCCTAAAAAAGAAAATAGCTAGCTCTTATTAAAAACTAATAATTACTTTATTAAAAAGAGAAATTACTTATTAATTTTATAAAATATCTAATAATCTAAAAGAAAAGACTTTAGTTCTTACTAATTAATAAATAATTAGTTATTTATTTAATTATTTATTTAACTATTTATTATCTTTTAAAACTAACTTTTTTTAGCCCTAAAATTACTTTCTTAGAACTTTTTTTTTCTATTTATATAATATTTATATTTATAAAATACTTTCTCTAAAATATATATCCTATATATATTCTTAAAGCTCTTTAATTATTACTTTGATTTTATTAATAAATCAAGTTCTTTAAGCTTTAGATTTTTCCGGAATTATAATATTTTATTTCCTAAATTTCTTATTATAAATAAAATATTTAAAAGTAAAATATTTACTTTAATATCTTTAATATTCTTAAATATTTAAGGTATTTAGTATCTAGTATTTTAACTAGATATTTAAACTAAATATTTAGTATCTAAACTAGATATTTAGATATCTTTATTACTAAACTCTTTTTATAAACTTATTATAAATTATATATATATTAAAAAAGGCTTAGCTTTAGGAATTTAGTATTATAGTTATTATAATATATAGTACTAGTAGGGGTTAGACTAGAGCTAGAGAGGCATCTAGTATCTAAATAAGGCATTTATAATTACCTAATTATTATATATAACCCCGAGCTTAAGCTAGTATATAGGCTCATATATAGCTTATAATTATTTAGATCCGAGGCTCTTTCGGGATTCTTTTCTTTCTTTAGCTTTAAATTATTAAAATAGAAATAGTCTAATTATATTTTCTAGGCCCTAGATCTTATACTTATAATATAATTCAAAGCTTATTTATTTCTTAATCTTATAGAGAATTTAAATAATACTTATTTAATTAGTTTTTAATAAGTATAAATATAATATATTATAGCTATTCCTAAACCGGTTAATTAATATTAGAATAAAAGAAAGCCCTAGAATAATTAGATAAGAAAGCCCTAGACTAGCTAAATAAGCAAATAGGCTAGTAATCTTATTACTAAATAAAGATCTATAAGAAAGTAAGTCCCGGAATAACTAAGTAAGTCAGAAGAAGCTATAGTATAAAATACTACTAGTATATTACTAGAAAGTAAACTAGAGCCTCTTATTAAGTTTCTTAAGAAATCCGAGTATTCCATTAATATTTATAGTAAAAGAAATACTCTTTTCTAGAAAATAAAGAAAGAAGAAAAACCTGCCTTATTAAAGGCAAAGTTCTAAGAGTTATTTTAGAATCTAGAGGCTTTATATAAAGAGATTATTAAGCTAATTCTAAAGATATATAATATTCTTACTTATAGTAAAAATTATTAGAATTAGCTAAGAGAAATTAAGTAAGTCCTATAAAAAAATAAAGCTATTATTAAGAAGCTTATTATATAGCTTACTAGAATAACTAGTTCCCTTATTCTAGAAAGTAGATACTTAGTTAAATTCCCTAACTTTCCTATTTTCGAAAATATAACTAAGGATAGTATTATCTTTAATAATTAGTTAGTTTAGATTAAGAATAAGCTCTATAGTAACTCTAATACTTATTAAATAAAAAACCTTAAGATTATTTATATATTTGGCTATATAAGTAATTATATCTTTATACTAATCTTTTCTTACCTAAACTAGAATAGTTAATATATATATGAGATTATTAGGGAACTATATACTTATTTAAAGAAGCTATATAGTAACCCGAATAAAGAGTATAATATTTAGTAAATATTTAATTAGCTATTTATAAAAAAGAATTAGATTTTTTAGGAGTTCTATATTTTATTCCTAAAATATATAATAAACGGAAATATTAATTTATAAGACCTTAAAAATAACCTAAATAATAAGCTTACCTAGAAGCTCTAAGAGGCCATAGCTATATACTATAATAACCCGATTATTTATATTATAAAGTTTATATAATATTATATTATAAATAACTAGTAGATTCGAGCTTATTATAAAAAGAAAAAACAGGTATTTAAGAAAGCTAATAAAGATATAAATAAGCCAAGCCCAGAAAATGCCTTTTATATAAAGCCCGCTCCTAAAACCCTAGTAATAAATAAGCCTATTATTTCAAAGCCCGGATTCTTAGATCTCAAGTACTATAACTATAATAGATTTAGTTATATATCTAGGAACTATCTAGAGCCTAAGATAAAGTATATAAAACAAGTTTTAATAGCCAAGCTAGTAGTATTTACTATAAGTAAGCTATCTAAGGATATAGAATAGGGAAATAAGAACTCCTAAAAGAAGTTTCCTTTTTAGGGCCATATTATATAGATATAGTAGAAGTTAATTTAAGCTAGCTACTAGGAGATAAAGTATTTATATTTTCTTATATAATTAGTAATAATAAATTAGGTATTAAGACTTTTTTTCTTATTAATACTAGAATAAACAAATATATTTTTATTAATTCTAAGTTTATAAGAATAATTAAATAATTTCTAGATATTAAACCTATTTAATTAGTATTACCCTATAATATAAGGAAGTTTAATAATAAGCAGGCTATATTTATTATTTACTATATTAAGCTTATATTCTTAATTAATAGATAGAAGGTTCTAGTACCTATACTAGTTATAGGGCTAGGCAAATATAATATAATTTTGAAATAATAGTAATTCGTAAATATTAGTATCCTAATTAATTATAAGAATAAAAGATTAATCTGGCCAGATAATTAGCCTAGAAAAAAGAATTAAGATAAGGTCCTAATTACTATATATAAGAACTTGGAACCTGGGAAAAGTAACTAGTACTAAGAAGATATAAATAGAAGAAATAAAGCTATAGTTATAAATAAATCCTAGAAATCTTAGCTTATAAAAAGGAAACTCCCTTATTCTTTTCCTAACCCGGGCTCAGAAAGCCATATATAATAAAAGAATTAAGCTTAATATTATAGAGAAATATAAGTAGCCTTAGAGAATATAGAAGTTTCTCCTAAGCTAGAAATAGAGATATTAAAACTATATTATCTAAAGGAAAGCTATAAGATCTAGTTAAGGCCCTTAGTTAATATTATAGGTATCTTACTAGCTACTTTCTAGATAAACCTATAAAAAAAAAAGAATCTTTTCTTTATAATATTATTTTTCGAGATTAATAAAGAGCTAGAATTATAGTAAGAGAATAAGTTTATTCCGGGCAAGTAATAGCTAGAAGAAACAGAGCTATAGTAGCTAGTAAGAGTCTTATTAGAGGAATTTAAGGATTTTATAAATATTTTCTTAAAAAAAATATTAAATGTTTTATTCTCATATTAATTATATAACTATAAGATTTAGATTAATAATCCCGAAGGCCCAGAGAGCCTAGAGTATTTCCTATTTTATTAATAGTTAACTTATAAGCTATAAGAGATTAAGCGCTTCCTTAAAGAGAACCTCTAATAGGGCTTTATTAAGCCAAGCTAGTTCTCTTTTATATTCCTAATTCTCTTTATAAAAAAGGCTAATAGAGCTCTTTAATTCTATATTAATTATTATAAGCTAAATGACTTAATATAGAAGAATTATTATTTTCTTTTCCTTATTTATAAGACTTTTATATAGCTAGCTTAAGCTAAGGTCTATATAAAGCTAGATATTTAATAAGTATTTTATTAGATCTAAATAAATCCAGAATTAGAAGAACTTATAATATTTCATATAAGATATAGGGCCTATAAGTATAAGGTTCTTTAGGAAGGCCTAACTAATAGCTTTATTATATATTAGAAATATATAAATAATATTCTTTTTAATTACCTTAATATTTTTTATATAGCTTATTTAGATAATATCCTAATTTACTTAGATAATTCCCTAAAGTATAAAGACTATATATAAAAGATTCTTTAGTAATTACGAAATACTAGCCTCTAAATAAATATTAAGAAATTAGAGTTTAAGATTACTTATATAAAATATCTAGGCTTTATTATTTTTACTAGAGATATTAAAATAGATCTAGATAAGATAGTAGTTATTAAGAACTAGTAATTACTAAAGATAGTTAAAGAAATATAAGGCTTTCTGGGTTTTTATAACTTTTATTAGTACTTTATTATAAAATATAGCTATATAGTAAAGCCCCTAATAGCTCTAATATATAAGGGAGTTCTATTTAAGTAAATAGATTAGTATTAAAAAGGTTTTATTAAGCTAAAGTAAGCTATATTCTCGGTACTAATTCTATATTACTATAACCCAAACCTTCCTATTATAATTAAGACAAATATATTAAATAGAGTTATAGCTAGTATTCTCTTATAATAAGACTTCTAGATAGGATTCTAGTATCCGATAATATTCTTTTCTAAGACTATATAATTAGTAAAGCTAAACTATAATATTTATAATAAAGAGATACTTGCTATTATTCTTTCTTTAACCAAATAGTAAATAAAGCTAAAAGGCCTATAAGAGGTACCTTTTATAATTTACTTAGATTACTAAGCCTTTAAGTACTTTATAACTATAAAGAAGCTCTTAGTAAAATAAGCTTACTAGGTAAAATACCTTTCTTATTACTATTTTAAGCTTATATATTAGGCAGGTAAGTTAAATAAATAAGTAAATACCCTAAATAGGAAATATAAGAATATAATTACTTAGGATAAGGTAATAGTAGCCTATTAAATCCAAATTCTCCTCCTATAATAAAAGATTAATAATAATATTATACGGGATTTCTAGTTAGCCCTAATTAAGGCCTTTATAAGCCTGGCTTAGAAAGAAACCTAGTATAATAGTATCTAGCTAGTAGATAAGTTATTAAGTAAGAACCGAGAGTTACCGGAGCTAGAAAAACTACGGGATAAGGTAAGAAATAAGAAGAAAGGTACTTAGATACTATAAGATAGCCTCCTCTTATAATATAGTAAACTATTTATATTTAATAATATAATAATACCCGAGATATTCTTATATATTACTCTTATTTAGAAGATATATATATAGCCCCTAATAAGATATCTAGAATAAGCCAAGCTTTAATAGCTTCTTTAGGCCCGCTATTACTAGTTAGACCAAGATATAAATATTAATTAGTATAGAAATAACTACTATATTTACTAATAATTCTATATTTCTAGAAATAAGAAGCTAGAACTCTTATATTTATTACTAGTTCCTAATTACCTCTAGTAATATATATTAGTAGATTTTAAGAAATACCTAGAAAGTAAGAATAAGTATAATATAGTAATAATTTTTATTAATTACCTGAGCAAGTACTCTATTATAATTCCTATCCGAGATATAGTAATAGCTAAAGAATTAGTATCCCTATTTCTTACTTATATAGTTTACTAAGTTAGTATTCCGGAGACTATAATATCTAATTAAGGCCCCTAGTTTATATTAGATTTCTGAAGTAAGTTCTATAAGTATATTAGTATAAAGCTTAAATTATTAATTACTAACTATTCCTAAACTAATAGCTAGATAGAGATTATTAACTAGTACTTTAACTAATAGCTATATCCCTATATAAATTATTACTAGGATAATTAGGATAAATAGGTAGTAATAATTAACTACTAGTAAGTAGCTCTAGTTTATAAGATTATAGGCTAATTCCTGTTTCTTATAGAAAAGAACTATAAACTATAAATATTATTTAACTAGGAAACCCAAGTATAATCGGGTACTCTAAAGAAAGAGCTAAATAGATAAGAAATAAAGGCCCTAGTAATATGGCTTTATAAATTATAGTAAAAGATATAAGAAAATATAATATAAGTATAAAAATACTATATTACTTAAGCTAATAAGTACTACTAACTAGTAAACTTTGGAATAAAAAACAAGATATAAATTACTATTAAATACTAGAAAAATAATTATTTGAGCTATAAGCTAGCTTACTAAATAAAAGAACTATATGAAATCCTGGAATAAATAGGATATTTTTTTAGGCTTAAGCTTCCGGAATTAATAAGAATATATCTAGTATTTTATATAGAAAAGCTATATAAAGACTCAGGTAACTTTCTTTCTGGATAAGTAAATCCGGAGCCTCTATTATTAGAACTATAAGACAGAGAAATAAAATATAAAGTTTAAGAGATATAAGTAATAAAACTACTTTATAGGAAACTAAAGTATTAAGTCTAGTAAAAAGAATAGAATCCAGATCCGGAGTAGTATTCTGCTTTCTTATTAAGTAATAGTACCCTAGCTTTTTAGAGCTTCTATAATAAGAACCCCGAATAGCCAGAACTATTCTAGAATCTCCTCTATTAGTTAGATTATACTAAGAATAATATATTACCGGAA